>NC_133184.1:50682500-50795000 GCF_049306965.1 Danio rerio | reverse complement strand
CCTTCCTTTGGCAGCAATAACCTCTTCTCAACCTGCAAACAAAACAGTTTAAGTTCTGCAGTATTCTTGGGTCATCTTGCGATCTTGAGGTCAGACTAAAGTCTCTGGGTCGGGTTGAGGTCAGGACTCTGACTGGGTCACTTCTGTACTCTGGGTCTCATTTCAGCAGAGAGATAGAATGCTATCAGTGTCCTGCAAAATGGTTTAAATCTGACAAATTTAGAATTGAGCCATCATTATAGCAAGACTTTACATGTGTTTTTTTTTTTTCAGATATGTAGCAATGCTTTACTGTATGTGGTTTGACACATATACATATATATATATATATATATATATATATATATATATATATATATATATATATATATATATATATATATATATATATATATATATATACCCGCAAACTCGGGTAAAACATGCAAACTCCACACTGAAATGCTAACTGACCCAGCCGAGGCTCAAACCAGCGACCTTCGGTGAGCCACCGTGTCACCCCTAACACAAATTACATTAAGTTATTTACAAAAAAAACGATTGTTTTTATGTGTATTTATGAATATTTTGTCTTGAAAATATAAAAAAAAAATCTTTAAAAAAAAGATTATACCTATTCTGACGGTCTCCGCCTCCTGAATAATACCCTCAACTTCATTTTAGGGTTGTCACGATACTGGAATTTGGTACCAATCGATACTAAAGTTTTAAAAATGTCCATTTCCTGCTAACATTTTGGCTGTTGAGCACATTCTTAAACAACACTGATTTGCCATTGTGTTTACGTGCTCAACAGAAATGACTGGGATTGGCCGTGAAGGTCATCAGTTCGCCAAACTGTTTACTGAGTGTAACCACAGACACAGAAACTGGAGCATTTCAAAGCCACGCCGATCAGCTGGTTTGTCTATAAGCTGACATTCGAGCGATCCTCTGTTGAATTCCAGTATCCAGTACCTTTTTGTGCGTTTACTAAATTAAATAAGCATGAAACATTTTCAGCATTGTTATTAGTGATTGCAGTTATAAAAAAATGTTTATCCCTATATTCGGGTTCTTTATTAGTTACTAATAATTTTAACAAATTAACTAGTAACTATTAGTAATCCCAGACGGAATCTGCACGTGTGGAAATCTGCGAATTTTTAGCCCATCATTTAGTCTATTTATTTACTTGTGTAAATGTGTGTAAATTTATATTTATTCAGTTTTCAAATTAATTTCACTAAAATTATTGTGATGTAAAAATATTAAAATGTTCATATCATTTTATTTATAGTTTGTAAGGTCATATTTTCTGCCTTAAGGGTGCTTTCACACCTGTGAATCGATTCATTTGTTCCGAAACAGGGATTAAAATTGTTTCAATGTTGCTATTTGTTATGGTGCGGTTCGCTTGCACATTGTAAAGTTTCTAAACGAACCAAAAGAGCCAAAACAATTCACGTGTAAGGGTGCCTTCACACGTTTGCCCAGTTAGCGCGGTTCGATTGGCATATGTGAAACCAGCAATCGCGCTCTGTTCCGCGCCAAAGTAATCACTCCGAGATCGCTTAAATGAGGTAGTCTCGGCTCGATTGAAACGAACCCTGGAGCGGTTCGATTGCAGTGAGAAAGCGATCCGATCCGAGCGCGGTTATATCACAGTTTTTTATGGATATGTAATAGGCTTACAACTATATGAAGAGAGAATTATGAGTAGGGCGGGAAGTTTCGCGAGTCTCCGGATGCCCGCAAACGAGTGATGATCTCCCGGTAATCTCGCGTCTCTCTCCCAGTCCTCAAATAGGCATCGTCGCGCACCCTTCTCACCCCTCCCCACCGTGTCTCTCCTCAGACACATCGCGCGCGCACCCTGTCAATCACCACCAAACCACCACCTCTCCTGACAGCTGAGCGGGACGCTGCAAAATAAACCCTGACACTCTGACCAATGTAAGGAGAGTTTACTCGCACGTGACTTGTTTTAGCTCTTTTGGTCCGATTAGAAACTTTGCAGTGTGAAAGCGAACCGCTCCAAGAGCAAAGAGCAACAATGTAACAATTCTAATCTCTGTTTCAGAACAAGTGAATCGATTCACAGGTGTGAAAGCACCCTAAGTTAACTCTCCTCACATTGTTCAGAGTTCCTATAATTATATTATAGGAAATACTGTGAAAAAAACCCTTGCTCTGTTAAACATCATAGGGGAAATATTTGGAAAATAAAATTCACACCAGGGCTAATAATCCTGACTTCAACTGCATTATGATGTCTAGTGTACATGTTCATTGAAGTGTATTAAGTGTATGTGATATGACACACCATCACGTATCACCATCACACACATGCGCAAACACAAGCGCAGTGCTGCTATTCACACCGCAGGAGTGTGTGACACTCTGCCAACTGTGGCTGACAGATAAGAAGGGGTCCTGACCAAGCACACCGGACCCGTCGACACAAGAACAGCTCACAAACTACACACATGCTCACGGCTAACGCGAGCTCTTATCTGACCTGATAGCAAACTGCTTTAACATGCTACAAGATGGCCTTCTGTACTTCTGTCTTTATTTACTACACATGCACTGGTCCATAAATAACAGGGCGACTTTATTTAAAACACACTTCAGAGGTCAGAGGAGGAGGTGAAATGTCAATCAATGAAAAATAGAGAAAGACAAATGTGACAGTTTAATCTTATTATTAGGATAAGTTCATCACCCATAAAAATAAATAAATAAATAAATAAATAAATAAATAAATAAATAAATAAATAAATAAATAAATAAATAAATAAATAAGTAAATAAATAAATAAATAAATAATGAATGAATAAATAAATAAATAAATAAATAAGTAAATAAATAAATAAATGTCTTATTTATGTCATTATGTGAGAACCTGACATGTGGTAAATATACATATTAAGCAGTTTTTAATGCCATTATTACATAGGCAATAGTTTATACGATAGGTGGGCATAGATTAATTGTTTTAATCTAGATTACTCTCGGAATAATTCTAGATTAAAATGGCTCATTTGAATTCTGCCGAAGGCATTCAGAATATGTGTGCAACCCAAATAATAAATTTTGGAGAACAGGTTTGTCAAGCCAGGTGGCGCATTAGACCAGGGGCTCATCTCCTGTTTCCAGAATGCATCACAAACTGCTTGAGAAACTGTTCTGCTATGATAATTGGTGATAAAATAAATGATGTTCAATAAGATGTACTTGTTTACTAACTGTTTATTCAGTTAAACGTAAGTTTTAAAGTGTCGGCCTACAGAAGCTTGAAACAGCGATTTTTTGATCACCTTAATCCGACTAAAGTCATAACTGTACTAAACAGAAATAGAATTAATATGTGGAGTATGCAGATATTAATGGCATTATTAAAGTAAACACCGCAATCAAACTATTACTGTCATGTAGGACTTTTTGCCATATTTTCCGACATGATCCACACACGCGGCTGTCAGTAAAGGACCACATACACACATCGCAAAATGCGGACGTTTTTTTTTCATTCCATTTGGCGTGCGTTATTACACTCTCGCCAGCCCTCACTCCTTATTTGCGTTTAATACTCCAGTTTGTCATGGGGGCATGAATGAAATGTTCATGAGTTAAAGTGAAACTACCGAGCTGCAGTTAAAGTCAAGCATCCAGCTGATTTGTTTCAGATGGGCAATTTTTTTGTCAGACAGATCCCCGGTCAGGTATAAATCTGCGCTAAAATATCAAGGTGAAAGTCACCATAGCTTGCGTAGAATAGACCCAGTTCTCAACCCAACTTTGAGAATAGATTAACGGCATTATTTTTTTTTTTTATCATGCGATAAGAGTCTTGCGTTAATGGCCCACCACTAGTTTATACACTGTAAAATTACAATATTACCACCCTAAACTTTTTTATTATCTAAACTTGCATCAATCAAACAGACTATAATATTAAGCTAAACTTTGTATAACTTTGAAAAAACTTGAAACTAACTTTAAATAAAATTATTATTATTATTTATTTATTTTTTTTATTCATTATTATTATTTATTCATTTATTACAGCTACTTATAATTTAAAAATCTTCTCTCTTTAGAATTGTTACAATGGGCATCGTCTGTTGGTTAGATTTAGGTTGATTGTTATTAAAGGTTAAAATGTAAAGATAAAGGTGCAATAAAAAAAATAAGTTAAAATAACATTTAAAAAAATTGCTGTCGTGACTTTGGATGGGGGACATTGGTGAACAGATGGATCAATCAAATCAAATGTATGAAATGATGGATGGATGGATGGATGGATGGACAACATGACGGATAAACGGATAGATTAATGAATGGATCACAGTATCAGATTTTGCCACTATCATGCAGTCTATTCCCTAGTGTGCATGTCAAAAAAAAGGAAGAAAAAAACCCACATAAATAATCTTTTATAACTCTTTTATAAAATGCTATAGACCCTTTTAGGCACTGATCAAAATTGACACGTACAAAGGGAGAAGGTCAATCAAAGTGTTTCTGCAGACTGTTTTTATGAAGTGTGATTATTAAAAATAGAATAGGAGATATGCAGAGCTAGTGTTTCTTCTCATATTAATATACTTCCGGTGAATGGTTAATGTGACTATTTCAGTTTTATTTGGTTCCTTTAACAGCATTGATGTTGTAATGTAGTTAAACTATAATCAGTTAAATAGACTTCAGCATTCATTTAGTTGGATGAAAAGCCATTTACACGCACTTCGCCCTTCAGGATCAGCAGGCTAGCACAGAAACACCATTGGAAATACTGGAGTAAAAAAATGTAAAACATTTTTTAGACATGGGGCTCAATTTTAATGATCTAGGCACAAAGTCTAAAGCGCATGGCGCAAAAGAACTAAGGCCATGTCTGAATCCACTTTTGCTATTTTAAGGAAGGAAAAATATGCTCTGCGCCCCAGCTCATGGTATAACAGGGTTGAGCTTATTCTCTTAACGAGTTATGGGTGTGTTCTGAGCATACGTGCATTAAACAAATCTCATCTCACATTCGCTTTAAGAGTCAGTTGCGTCACGCCATAGCGCATTTGCTATTTACATGGCGGACTTTGTACGTTGAAAAACTGAATGCTTCACTAGCTAGAAAACAGTTAAACAGAGCATCTGCAGCGCAAGGATAAAGAACGAGCCTCCTCCAATCAGCCTCTTTACTTTCACTTTTTCTTTCTCTCTTTCGTAGATAAAGAAACGGTGTTGTAGGCTACTCACAGATATCCACTAGCCTACATACTTTCATTTGTTAAGCACAAAGATTTGTTTCAAAACTATTTCTAAATTCAGTTCTAATTTCCAGCAAACAAATAAATGAACAATAATAACCAAGTGTGGCCAAAAAAGCCATCCAAATACACATGCTGTGCCCCATATAGTCTAAAACCAGACAGGTTGACAAATCTAAGCTTGTTTTTATTAAAAATAAATATGCATATAATAAATACTAACTATAGATCGCATCTCACTATAGTTGTTAAACATGATATCCAGACATCCCAAGTCTCGCGGAAGTTTCGTGAGTCTCTCGGGATTCAAAATGCCCGCAAACGGGTGATAATCCTCCGGAAATCGCGCGTCTCCCTCCCAGTCCTCAAATAAGTCGCGCACCTTTCTCACCCCCGGATCCCTCCTCGCTCTTCAGACACGTCGCACACACTCTGTCAAACACTGCTTCCAACCACCTATCGCTCCCCCCCCCCATTTTACATGATCACAATCCATCGCGATGTTTCACATTAGTCATCGTACGATGCCAAATTGGTCGACATCGCCCAACCCTACTTACCAATACCCTATTAATTCATTTTTGCCATTAGAGGATAAAAAAAATTATCGATACAATTTGAAATTAAATTTACGATGGATCCACCCTCTTTCTGCTTTTTAATTTTATATAATTTATTGTCTGTGTGTGTGTGTGTGCGTGTGTGTACATACTGTATCACTTGCTTTTGTACACTCAAAAATGACTTTTGCTGCTTGATTAAAAGCCGTAACTTGTCTATTTAAAATTACAACATAATTATTACGTTTTTGGGACCACTTAATTGTTTTATGTTCAATCCACTTAATTTTTAAAAATGTTTAAGTTAACTTCATTTGTGTTGGGACAGCATGAAGGAATTGTGTGGAACCCAGCACTTTTAAAAAACAGAAATGTGCGCACATCTAGAAAAATCTTGAAGGCAGGTGCACGATCAAAAAACAAACATAAGTAGCAAAAGATTCAAAGTAAATCGGCACACTGCCACTTTAGCTCTCCAAACTAGTTAGCTAGTTAGCTCTTTTGAGAGCTAAAGTGGCAGTGTGCCGATTTACTTTGAATCTTTTGAACCCAGCACTTTTAACAGTGTATGACTGTCACATCATCTTACAATGTTATATGATTGTGAGTTGTGTTTTATAATAAACAACAAAAAAACTTTTTAAACAAGCAATAAAAACGATGTGCTCTTTTACTGAAAAACAACTCCACCACTTGGCCAGCAGAGGGCGCGCTGACACCAGCACAAATGCATTGCATGCAGCAAATGACACCTCTGTGGATCTCTCACACACACATAGCGAAGGCATGCAGATAAAACATCCTCATACACGCATACACAGCACTGCACACTCATAACACAACTCTCAACATCTAACATCACTCCTCCTGTTATCACTGTCAATAGCGAATGCGCATTGCATCAACTTCCAAATCACTAAAACTAACTTGCACTTGAAAATAACCTTCCCTGGCTGCATGTGTCATAATAAACAACACCTCCGCTATAAACATCACCTCAGTGGACACACGCTGTTATAAAGCATCATCACATACACACACCGCAACATCTAAAACAGCCTCAAAACATATGATCAGAAGGCTGAAATACATAAAACTGACATTGCAATATTATCTATTACATATATCGAGTTTAATTTGCCCAGATGACTTGATTGGGAGTTAATTAATACTTTAAAAGCGATTGGGAGGATTTTGAAGGGGCTTAAAAATATAATAAACCAATCATGAGCATTGGTAAATGCAGTAGAGATAATACAATAAAATAAACAGTGTTTATAGTTTATTCTGGAGCACAAATTGAATAATAAAATGTAAACTAACATATACATAAATACATTTAAGCTATTTTTAAAGTTACAAACATTATAATTTCTTGTGAATGCTTTAAACTGGCTTAAAATTCTTATATAATCACAGGCCTAAAAATGCATGCAGATAATAACATTTTTGAAGTCAATATAAAAAAAGTCAACTAAAAATAATATGCATTTTGTATAATAATTTAATAAATTATAATATTTTTTCATAGACAGGCAGACAGATTAACATGAAGAAGTTTAATAACAAAATTATATATATTAAAAAATAATAAATAATAAAACACAATTTATATCTTTAAAAATGTTGCAAATACATAATTTGGACCAATGTTGTTATTATAAACATAAATAAATAAACAAAAAAACATTAACTAAATTAATATGCACATTTTATTTTTTAACAATAATTTAATACATTTTAGTAATATTTTAATAGATAGACAGAAAATAACTAAAATTATTTACAGTATTTTATAATTTAATAAATGAATAATATTTTTTCATAGACGGATGGACGGATGAACGGATAGATAGATAGATAGATAGATAGATAGATAGATAGATAGATAGATAGATAGATAGATAGATAGATAGATAGATAGATAGATAGATAGATAGATAGATAGATAGATAGATGTTAACTAAAATAATATGCAAAAAATTAATAATACTTTAATACATTTTAATAATTTTAGACAGACAGACAGATATACATTAACTATAACGTGCTATTTTTATTTTTTAATAATAATTTAATAATACAAATTAATAATTTTAGACAGACGGACAGACAGTTAGATAAACATTAACTAAAATAATATGCTATTTTTATTTTTATTATAATTTAATACATTTAAACAATTTTAGACAGACAGACAGACAGACAGACAGACAGACAGACAGACAGACAGACAGACAGACAGACAGACAGACAGACAGACAGACAGACAGACAGATAGATAGATAGATAGATAGATAGATAGATAGATAAAAAACTGTGTAAATAATTTAAGGCCTTGTTAAATGACAATAACTTAAATGTATCAAAAAGACACATATTTTCACATCTTCTTGTACTCTTCTCAATGGTGTCAATATAAATATCTAGTTCCTTAAGTATTACTAAGAGGTTTCTGATAAGCTCAATTTAGAACCACAGATATAAAATAATTAATGCGTATAAATAAAAGCTTGATATGTTCGTGTTACTTCTTGTCACAGTTCAAAAAGCCTGAAACAACAATCGAGGTAAAGTTGGGTTTACATTCACACAGGGTTTCTCCTTAACAATATAGCTAATTTTTTTTAAAGTATGCCTTGGAAATATTAAATATGAAAATCATATTAGCAGCCAGTGATTATCAAAGCACAACAATGTTCACATTCAATTAAATAGTGCTAATGCTCAATTTCAGACTGAAAAAAACTGATTCAAAGATGGTTTTGTGGATTTACCTTTTTTTTTAGTTAAGTTAATGGGATGTAAATTAATTGGGGCTGAATTTGAACAAACAAATTAAGTTGAACATTGCTAAATGTTATTTGTTTGTTTAACTTAAACATAAAAACCATCTGCAACAATTGTGCAGTAATTTTTAGGTTTAAGTGAGATAAAGTTGACTTTACTTACACACATTCAGGGTTTCTCCTTAATAATATGATTTCATAAAAGTATGCTTTGCAAATTGTAAATAGTGAAATCATATTAGCAGCCAATGACAATCAAAGCACAACACTGTTTACAGCCAATTAAACAGTGCTAATGTTCAATTTCAGACCTAAAATACAAAGTAGCACGGTAAACAATACAGGGACCTTGTCACAAGTTGTCACTGCTCAAAAATGAGCGAATGCGCAAATACAAAAGCAACTTTACCTCAATGACACACTGTGCAGCACTTGTCACATCCGCATTGCATTACTGCACATATGGGCAAAAAAAGCCGGTAGGCCCAAATCCAAAGCAGCAAACTGCAGCCACTAACGGGCTTCAAATCCATCAGTAAGTACCCACCGATCACCTCCTGGAGCTCGTACGCCTCCTTGACGATGGGCCAGCCGGTGGTGGGCGCGGGTTGCGGGGACTGGAGGGCCGCCGGGGAGTCGCTGTGCTCCGCCATGGGTCTGCCGTGAGGGTCGCTCCGCTGCTGGATCACATTCACTACCGCCTGCGACGAACACATCCGGAGAGACACATCGCGAATCCTACTACAGCTAGGGCTGAGCTCATGCATACTCATTCGGGCGCGATGACGTCTCCACAGGCGTGCTCGTGAATATTCAGTAGAGGTATGAATATGCAGTAGGTCGCGGTGACGTTGGTGGGTGACCTTCGAAGGAGCGTCTGTTTTGATCTGTTCATTGTTTTGTTGTTGTTTACACATGATTGCAAAATAATACAGTAATGACGTATATTAGGAATATTGTTCATGTTTAATAAACCTTGCCTATGAAGGTATTAACATCATTGTAAATAAATAAATGCCTTCCAAAGCTATTTCAAAAGCCTTTGTTTTATAATTATTTAACAACAACAAAAATATTTGCTATTTATATGAGACAACCACAACAAAAATATTATTAATAATAATTAAATAAATAATAAATACATATAAATAAATAAATACATATCCAAACAATAGTTACATATGTATATTATTATATGTATGTATGTGTGTGTGTGTGTGTGTGTGTGTACATATATATATATATATATATATATATATATATATATATATATATATATATATATATATATGTGTGTGTGTGTGTGTGTGTGTGTGTGTGTGTGTGTGTGTGTGTGTGTGTGTGTGTGTGTGTGTGTGTGTATAAATATCCAAATAATAATAATAACAACAACAACAGCAACAACAACAATAATAATAATAATAATAATAATAAATAATAAATAATAAATGTATGTATGTATGTATGTATGTATATATATATATATATATATATATATATATATATATATATATATATATATATATATATATATATATATATATATATATGAATATATATATATGAATATATATATATATATATATATAATATTTCAAAACTGTAAAAAACGTAATATGTATGTAAAGAAAAGCATATACATACATATACATATATATACATATGTATAGTTATATATATTTAGTTTTGATATAATTATTATAATATATACGGATAACTAGCATGTACAGTATAAATATAAATAATAAATAAATTAAAAAATTTAAAAGCCCATCATTTCAAGAGACACTGGGTTTAGTTTTCCAGCAGGTGGCGCCATTAAATAAGATTTCACAGCCAAAATCACCAGTGACAAGTGGCCCTCGTTAGCTTATTTTATGCTTTTATTTTGAAATTGTTGATGGAGTTTATTGCCAACAGACGCACTGTCGGGCATGGGCAAAAATACATTGAAATGTTTTTTTAAATAAAATACCAAATACCTCAATTTTGTATGTTTTGAAATGAAGTACAAAATGCCAAATACCTAAATTTTAAATGTAACAAAATAGAGTACAAAATACAGCATCCACAGCAAGAATCAAAATAAAATACTGTATTTTGTATTTTGAAAATACTACAAAATACTTTTACAAAAAAGCAAGAGTTTTTATTCGCAAACTTTCCATAAATATGCCTATTGGCTCAATCCTTTCACCATTAAACTGATTTACTGAAGTAAACAATGATTAAGAATAACAGAGCAAATTTATGTCAGCTTCTCTGTACCTCATTCACCTCTACTATACATGAGGAAGTATTTATAAAAAATAAAAAAATTTAACTTGTATAAGTTTTATTCGTAGCTTACATAAACTTGTTTTTGTCTTTGTTTTCCTGCTAGGGCTGTTTTGGCGGCTTCGTCGGTTTGTTCATTATCAAATAATCCAGCATGTCCTGGGATCCAGCAGAAAACTATATTTTAAAACTTTCCCTGTAGTTTGTTTACTTTGATAAAAAGGTCAATAATAATGGAATGCTTCAGTTTAAATGTTTCAATGTTTGTAGACAAGATTTTAAATCAGAATAAAATATAAAATTATGTTCCAAAGCTAAAAATAGAGTCTTTCCCAGCTTGCAAAATTCAAGTGGCTCAAATCCAGCCCACACCATACTCTTACATCCGGCCCACATACCACATGGAATTATGCAATTGGGCGGTCCGCTCCTGTTTGCCAGATCTGGGCCACGATTAATCCAAAGTAATATCACATATCAGCCAGAATTCACCAATTGAACCAGAACTGACCCTATTCTGGGCCACAGTTTGCTGTTATTCTGACCCACACACTGAATGGAATGATGGCTCCAGGGCAGTCCGCTCCTGTTTGTCAGATCTGGCCACAAATAAGCCAAAGCAATACCACATATTAGCCAGAATTCAACCAAATAAACCAGAACTGACCCTATTCTGAGCCACAATTTGCTTTTATTCTATCCTAGATCTGGCCTGCATCTTCTGAGTGTGGCAAAGTACAAACATCCCAGCATGCATTGCAGTATGAATACATTCTATAGCTTAGTTATGCTTCAGTTTTCATTATTTGCTTTTAATTCTGCTGTTTATGTTGGCATTGTTGATTTTGTCACTTTTATTATCCTGTTTGTGAGTTTTGTTCGCTTGTAACATTGTTGAGGTTCATACACTGATTATTGATGTCTCTGTGAGCAGAAGTTGAACCGTAGAATTGTTTTAGCTTATAAACCTTCATAATTCTGTGGCATGTGCGAGCATGTTATTAGGTTACTTTTAATAATGGATTAAACATTAAACATCACAGGTTGTGCCTCACTTCATTTAGTTTTTTTTACCTGTTCTTAAAAGTTACAGCAGCCCAAATTAAAAATTTATATTAAGAGGTTCAGGGCTGGCGTCGCAGTGGCTCAGTAGGTAGTGCTGTCGCCTCACAGCAAGAAGGTCACTGGTTTGAGCCTCGGCTGGGTTAGCTGGTGTTTCTGTGTGGAGTTTGCATGTTCTCCCTGCATTCGCGTGGGTTTTCTCTGGGTGCTCTGGTTTCCTCCACAGTCCAAAGACATGCTGTACAGGTGAATTGGGTAGGCTAAATTGTCCGTAGTGTATGAGTGTGTATGGATGTTTCCCTGAGATGGGTTGCAGCTGGAAAGGCATCCGCTGCATAAAACATGTGCTAGATAAGTTGGCGGTTCATTCCGCTGTGGCGACCCTAGATTCATAAAATAACTAAGCCGAAAAGAAAATGAATGAATGAATGAGGTTCAGGGCTAAGAGCCCAACTAAAGCAAATATTTTTCTCCATGATGGTGACTTTAGTCTATGTGGTTCACATATTTTAAGATAACTGGGCCACATTTGCCACATTTTCTCTGGGCCACTTTAGGCTCAGATCCACATAGCTTACTGTGCTGAATATTTGCCAAAAGCGGCCCACATATGTTTTAAGGTAACTGGGCCACATTTTCCATATCTTCTCTGGGCCACTGTAGGCTAACAGCTGCATTAGCCAGAGTTTACTGGTGCTAAATATTTGCCTAAAGTGGCCCACATATGTTTTAAGATAACTGGGCCACATTTTCCATATCTTCTCTGGCCCACTATAGGCTAACAGCTGCATTAGCCACCCACATAGCAAAATTTCTCTGGCCCAGCTCTGGCCCACATGCCGCAGTGAATTACGGTACATGACTGGACCAAATCTGGCTTCCAGACAAGGGCTAAACACCTACCATATTTGGGCCAAGTCTCAGCCAAGTTTATATCTTATAACTGGGCCTGAACTGGGGCAGATAGGTTGGTGTGTCACGATTGCAATCAAATTGATAAACCCATGGAGTGATGCGCTTTAGGCACACTATGGGCATACTTTTTCTCAAAGTGACCTGATTGGTAGAATTTTTTTCTTTACTCAAAAATTATTTAAATGTATTTTAAATGTGGGTCAAGACTGGCCAAACTCACGTGGCCCACTATTAATTTGTAAAATCTGGTCCAGATACTACATTTTACATCTGGCCCAAATCTAGTGTACCGCCTTAAAGATGGTGCCACCTCTGCCAAACCCGGGCCATGTTTGGCCCACATGCTGTATGCCAATGCCGGATGAATGCCTGCTGTCCCAGCTTTATGCCAAATCTGGGCCAGAATTCTTAGCTACTAGGGCAAAGTTTACTGGTGCCGAATATTTGCCAAAAGTGGCCCACATATGTTTTAAGATAACTGGGCCACATTTGCCATATCTTCTCTGGGCCACATTAGGCTCACATCCGCAATAGCCAGAGCTTACTGTGCCAAATATTTGCCAAAAGTGGCCCACATATGTCTTAAGGTAACTGGGCCACATTTGCACATACACGTGTGAGCCACTTTAGATTTAGACCCAGATTACTCTTAAATGACTATGCCACATTTTTGCCAACTGTGGCCCACATATGTCCTCCATCATTTGGGCCAAATTTATAATTTTCCACATGGGCCACATTAGGCTCACCTTCAGATTACAAATTAACTGTCGTAAATATTACTCAAAGTATGAGTAAAAAGACCTTTCAAAAGTACTCAAGATTAGTGGGTATTACGCTGTAAAAAGCTGATGCGTTTACATGTAATTTGTGCATGTGTGTGTGTAAACGTAACATTCTGTAGTGCATCTAGTTATTGCCCAGCAGGCACACAATGTCATAAGACATTACTTTTAGGTTAGATTTAGGTTGTTACGTCAGGTGACCAAAATTCAATTTCTAGCCAAGGATAACGTTGTTTTGATGTCTAATAACGACATCACATGACGTTGATATTTGGTCAATTTTAGGTCGTTAAAAGTGACCAAAATCCACAGTCATGCCAACATCTTAAACCAACGTCATATTAACGTCAAATACTGACATTTATTCATCAGGTATGGCAACCAATATCTAACATCTGATAAACGTCATAGTTGTACCGTCCACACAACATCAAGCTGTAACATCATTAGACATTGATAATTGGTTGGCTTTAGGTTGGACGTTGAACATCGATGCTGGCCTGACGTTGAGCTCTGCTGGGTGTTTAAGGCCATTTTGATCATCATACAATAAACATCTATCATCTTCTCATCGGTGACATGCATCTAAACAGTCTCTGGGTCAATGCGTGTAAAGATTTTGGACATCTTCTTTGGAAATTTTTAATGCTCCGAAACAGTTTGCCGCAATTATAAATCGCCCATGTCTTGAGGTAGTTCATTATGATGCGATTTACCTTCTATGTGCGATCTGATTGGACAGGAATCACATGATTGGTTTTTCCAATCCCCATAGACAGGAAATAATAGAGTAGTGACTGCAGGATGAAGGAAAGTTGTGGGGTAAAAGTAGCACTAAAAATGTACTCGAGAGAAAGTAAAATTGCACATTATTAAAACTAATCAATTACAGCAATTTAAGAATTTGTAATTAGTTACTTTACACCACTGATTACAGGTAAATAAATCTATAAAATTTATTTTTGTTAACTACAGTAAAGCTAAAATGAATCATAAAATTAGAAAACTTGTCTTGTCGACTAATTAAAGTAGGCTGACAATCAATTAAATTATAACAATTCATTCATTTTCCTTCGGCTTAATCGCTTTATTAATCAGGGGTCGCCACAGCGAAATGAACTGTCAACTTATCCAGGATATGTTTTACACAGCGGATGCCCATCCAGCTGCAACCCAGTACTGGGAAAACCCAAACACACTCATTCACACTCAAACACTACAGCCAATTTTTTGTTTACTCAATTCACCTATAGCGCATGTCTTTGGACTGTGGGGGAAACCTGAGCACCCCCACCAACATGGGCAGAACATGCAAACTCCACACAGAAATGCTAACTGACCCAGTCGGGACTCGAACCAGCGAACTTCTTGCTGTGAGGAAATATATTTGGTACATTTTGGACCATCCTACAAGCTAAACCAGCTAAAAATAGTATTTCAAATGTCACTAAAAAGCAGTATTTAAATATCATACTTTTGGAGAAAAAAAAGAACCACCCTTTTCACCAGGCTGGCTACGGGCCAGGGATTTGAATAGTGTAAAAAAAAACGTACTATGAACTGTTCATTTAAAGTGTAGCATAAAAAGTGTGATGCAGTGGAGATAATGCGGTTTAGTAAATAATGGCAGAATCATATTTTTATTTCCCCCGTCTGTTCCTTTAAGAGACGGCTGGGTGATTGACACGCGCGAGAACCAATCAGCGAAGCGAAGGAGGCGGAGCGAGTCGTGCGCGTTCCACTTCCCTACATTGGGAAACAGCGGAGACTCTGAACAGAAACGGGCGGTGCATCATCGCCAACATCATCATCATCATCACTACCATCACCCTCACACTGGACCTGCAAAAGATCCAGCCGTGAATAAAAGACTGCACCATTGGTCTCCACATTATTAGCACCAACACACCATCGGATCCGCTGGAAATGGCAGGGATTCTGGCGTGGTTCTGGAACGAGCGCTTCTGGCTCCCGCATAATGTAACCTGGGCTGACTTGAAAAACACAGACGATTCAACCTTTCCCCAAGCCGAGGATCTCTATCTGGCGTGTCCTTTAGCATTCTGCATGTTTATGATCCGACTGGTCTTTGAGAGGTACGTCCACTGTCCCTTCTTCTTCATCATCATCATCTTCATCCCCATCATCTATGTTGAAGGTGCTGCTGGTTTATATAGTGATGCTGATGCTGATGATGATCGGACAGCTTTGTGTTCCTTCCTTCATATTGGCTTTGTATCTTTATATGAAGTAGCACAATGACAGAACGCATTATGGGCCATCTTCTGCAATAACGATGATGAAAGTAGGTCAGGGCATTTTGTGTGTGTGTTGTTTTTAGATCGGTCTTAGGTGTGTCAGCTATTTTGGGTTATGCGTGAAGGCTTTTGTGGCTGATTTAAAGTTTGAGAATCTCCCACAGACTCCCACAGCAGCACTGGGGTATGGTCACGTTAGTCTATGGGGCAAGTTGTCACAAAGGAAACCTTGCTTTCTTTGTATTTGTTTTTATTTTTGTGATGTTGCATAAAATGGAAAGTGTTTATGTTATGCATTATATCTTGCAAATTTATGAAGCATTAAATAACTATTGTGGTTTATTTAATCCAGCAAAAGGTGACTGGTATATAATTTTGAGTCCTCTTATTTATTAAAAACAGCAAAAATAGAAAGAATAAACAAATTAATATGTTTCATATTATGCATGATATTGTGAAAATGTTAGAAACATTGATAAATCCACCACAGTTTTTTTACATCTGCAAAAGGTAAAAAATCATAATTTTAAAATCAGCAAAATTAGAAAACTATATATATATATATTAAAAACTATAATGTTTCCAGATTATGCATTATGCAAATTTATGAATCAAAATAACCATGACGGTTTATTAAATTCAGCAAAAGGTGACTGGTAAATAATATCGAGTCCTATTATTTATTAAAAACAGCAAAAATAAAAGAACAAACAAATTAATGTTTCATAATTTATACATGATATTGTAAAAATGTAAGAAACATTGATAAATCCACCACCGTGGTTTATTTACATCTGCAAAGGGTGAAAAATCATAATTTTAAAATCGGCAAAATTAGAAGAAAATAAAAACTATAATGTGTGTTTTCCGATTATGCATTATATCATGCAAATTTATGAAGCAAAAAATAACCATCACGGTTTATTTAATTCAGCAAAAAGTGACTGGTATAATTTCGAGTCCTCTTATTTATTAAAAACAGCAAAAATAGAAAGAATAAACAAATTAATGTTTCATATTATGCATGATATTGTGAAAATGTAAGAAACATTGATAAATCCATCACAGTTTTTTTACATCTGCAAAAGGTGAAAAATCATAATTTTAAAATCAGCAAAATTAGAAGAAAAAAAAACTATAATGTTTTTTTAGATTATGCATTATATCATGCAAATTTATGAAGCAAAATAACCATGACGGTTTATTTAATTCAGCAAAAGGTGACTGGTATAATATCGAATCCTCTTATTTATTAAAAACAGCAAAAATAGAAAGAATAAACAAATGAATGTTTCCTATTATGCATGATATTGTGAAAATGTAAGAAACATTGATAAATCTCCCACCATGATTTATTTATATTTGCAAAGGGTAAAAAAATCATAATTTTAAAATCGGCAAAACTATAAACTATTAAAAAGACTATAAAGTATGTTTCCAGATTATGCATTATGCAAATTTATGAAGCATAAAATAACCATGACGGTTTATTAAATTCAGCAAAAGGTGACTGGTAAATAATATCGAGTCCTCTTATTTATTAAAAACAGCAAAAATAAAAGAATAAACAAATTAATGTTTCATAATTTATACATGATATTGTAAAAATGTTAGAAACATTGATAAATCCACCACCGTGGTTTATTTACATCTGCAAAGGGTGAAAAATCATCATTTAAAAATCAGCAAAATTAGAAATTATTAAAAAGTCTATAAAGTATGTTTCCAGATTATGCATTATTTTATGCAAATTTATGAAGCATTAAATAACTTTAAAAATTTATAACGTAAAACACATATTAATGTTTTATATTATGCATGATGATATTGTGAAAATGTAAGAAACATTGATAAATCCACCACTGTGGTTTATTTACATCTGCATAAGGTGACTGGGACTGGGTATAGTTGAAACACAGGGAGAGTTGTAACACCACTAATTCCACAAATCAGGGATGAGAGGGGTCATGTAACATTTTCAGTTTCCTCAGGTTAACTTAACAATTACACATGGAGATTTTTCAGTCAGTCTAGCAATCTCTTCTGAAGCTACAACAGAAAATCGAATTCTGAGTTAAGAAAGTAAAAAAAATAACAAGATAATATTTTGTTTAGTAACGTTGTAGATGATGTTGTATGAGTCATATCAGGTCAAACTGTAGTTTCTCTAGTAAAGAATGGTGTATCAACCTCCTGCTAATTTCAAAGCACCATGCTAATACAGCTAGCTAAACAATGAATGACAATAGCGAGGTAAGTTGAAACACATGTTTTGAAAGTGTACAAACACTTACACACATACATATGAATGTGCATATACAGACATGCACAAACAAATGCACTTGTGCATGCACAAACACACACAATATGCACATACACTTCTAATATTCACATATATTGTATTGTTGCAGTGATTTATTTACAATAAAACTGTTGGTGTGGCACATCACCTGTAGTACCCTTGTGCATTTTGTCTACCTGTTACAACTTACCCCAGTATGTGTTACAACCTAGCCTAGTAGTGGGGTAGGATGTAACAAATGACCACTTTGTGTTTGTCATCATTTCACAAAGTCTGTGATATAGTTTAAGAAATTTAAATCATTGACGTTTGTAGTAGACAAATGTGGGTACTTTTCCTTAAAGTTTCAGTCATGTAGCTAAAGAAAATGTAGTTTTAGGTGCTAAAGAAAAATTGTGCTACAATCATCCCTGGTGTCCCCTATATCATTTTGGGGCATCTTATTGAAAAACTTCTTATTGAAAAACATGCAAATATATATAAAACAGGCAAATCCACCATTGTGGTTTATTTACATCTGCAAAAGTTTCTGCTATATGCTTATATAACTCATAATTTTGGGTGATCTTATTTAAAAATAGTACAAATAGAAAAGATCAGTTCAATATATTATGCAAATGTCTGAAACTCTGATAAAACATCATTGTGGTTTATTTAAACCTGCAAATGATCACTGATCTATGTTTATATTAGTCATAATTTTGGGTGATTTTTAAAAAAACATTAAAAATAGAAAGAATAAATGTCATGGCTGTCAGTGACCACCTGAGGGCGCCATAGTTCAACGGACTTAGAGTGAACTACAGCGCCCAAGAACTACAAGTCCATACATACCACGCGCATTACACCCGGTCCACGTACACTGATTTGCAATCACAGCTGTGTCTGTTTACCGTTGATTACCTGGACTATATATTCAACCATTCATCCTTTGTTTGTCAGTTGGTCGTTGTCTTCCTTGTGGTATGTGTTTCCTGAATCCAGTCTTGTATCTTGTCATCCTGTATCCAGTTTTGTATCTTATCCTAGTTGTCAAAGTCTAGTTTTCGTTTAGTCTGTTTGAGTTCGTGGTTTGTTTGTTTTGTTATTTTGTACTTTGGATTTTTGTATTTTTTTGTCACTGTTACTGCACTATATTAAATCTGCACAGGGATCCTTCACCTTTTTTTTGTTCTTGTTTTGATCACCATACCGTGACAAAGTTTCAGTATGTTTCCTATTTTGCATTATATTATGCAAATGTTTCAAATAAAATAAAATCACATTTATTGTCACATCATCAGCAGCACGTGTGCTATAATGAGTGAAAAGCTCCAGACAGTGCAAATATGTGCAAATACAATGACAGTGCAAAATACAACAACATACAATAGCATACTCGCAAAAAAAAAAACAGGACAATGTAAAATTGGCAGTGGCAATTGACTGTGCAAATACAACGCGCAACGTCCGACCCTTCCTATCTGAATTCCCTTGTTCAAGCTCTTGTTCTCTCCAGACTGAACTATTGCAACTCTCTACTAGCGGTGCTTCCAGTTAACTCTATCAAGCCTCTTCAGCTGCTTCAGAACACAGCAGCACAAGTGGTCTTTAATGAACCTAAAAGAGCATGTCACTCCTCTGCTCATTCGTTTGCACTAGCTGCCAGTTGCTGCTCGCATCAAATTCAAAGCTCTGATGTTTGCTTACAAAGCGATTTCTGGTTTTGTTCCTTCTTATCTGCTCTCACTTCTGCAGATTGTTATGCCCTTCAAAAACTTTCGTTCTGTAAATGAATGTCTCCTCGTGGTTCCATCACAAAGAAGGAAAAAATCACTTTCCCGAACTCTTGCATTCAATCTGCCCAGTTGGTGGAATGAACTCCCTAACTGCATCAGCATGGCAGAGTCACTCGCTGTCTTCAATAAACGACTAAAAACTCCACTATGGAGTCTCCACTTTTCTTCCTAATCTGCAAATATATATATATACATACAGACAGTGCAAAATACAACAACATACAACAGCATACTTCCAAAAAAACAGGACAATGTAAAATTGGCAATGTTGACAGCAATATGTACAATGAATAGGTGTACACATATTTGTAACATGTGTAGCATGTGCACGTTTGAAGCATTGTGGTTTATCTAAATGAAGGTGACTGGTAAATGCTTATATAAATCATAGTTTTGAGTTGTCCTTTTTAAAAACAGTAAAAATTGGAACAAAAAAATTTGTCAGGATGTTTCCTAAGAGTATGCATTATATTATGCAAATTAGGGCTGCACGATGGTGGAAAAATCTAACATTGCAATATTTTTTATTCTGCGATATATATTGCGATGTTAATACAATTTCACCAGATGACTTGAATACCTCTATTTGGATAGAATTGATTATTTCAGACTGATTGGGATGATTCTGTAGGGGAGAGCATCTACATATCATCTAATAAACAATCTATAAATACAATAAAGGAAAAGATATTATATAATAAAATGTTTAGTTATTTTCCCAGTCTAACAGTATTCAGGTTCAGTAATCGAATAATAAAAATAATTCAATCAAATTAATCGTAATTTAAGTTACAAACGGTACAATTTCTTATGCCTGAATGTTTTTTAAATCATTACACAATGTAAACTATAATACAAAATCAAGGCAACACAGCAGCTCAGGGGTTAGCACTGTCGCCTCACAGCTAGAAGGTTGCTGGTTCGAGTCCTGGCTGGGCCAGTTGGCAATTCTGTTTCCCTCAGTCCAAACACATGTGCTATAGTTGAATTGAATAAACTAAATTGGCGGTTCATTCCGCTGTGGCGACCCCAGATTAATAAAGGGACTAAGCGGAAAATGAATGAATAAAATTGGCCGCAGTGTAAACGTGTGAATGTGAATGAGTGTGGATGTTTCCCAGTACTGGGTTGCAAATGGAAGGGCATTCGCTGTGTAAAACATATGCTGGATAAGTTAGCGGTTCATTACACTGTGGTGACCGCTGATGAATAAAGGGACTAAGCCGAAGGAATGAATGAACATTGCATATCCTTCTAAGAGACTATTAGCAAGTGATCACATTTCGATATCGATGCTGAAACTATATATTGTGCAGACCTAATGCAAATGTATGAAACTTTGAAAAAGCACCATTGTGGTTTATTTGCACCTGCAAAAGATGACTGCTATATGTTTATATAAATCACAATTTTGGGTCATCTTATTTAAAATTTTTACAAACATAAAAATAAACGCCATGGCCTACATTTCTAAGAGTCTCATGACCTACATTTTGCAGTTCATCACACTGTTGATTTCCTGAATATGCTGATTAAATATGTGCTGCAATATTTCAATAGCTGTTAAGAATGAAAATATACCTCTCATCGATATTTTCACATGCATTATTGTACTTATGATTAAAACTTAAATAATATAGTCTTTCAACCATCGTCTTATTCTTACTGAGATGCATTTATTTAGGGAAAAATGCGGTATATTATTAAACATTATTATATTGTATATTATTCATTTTCTTGTCGGTTTAGTCCCTTCATTTATCAGCGGTCGCCAAAGTGGAATGAACCGTCAACTTATCCAGCATTACATAGCAGATGCCTTTCCAGCACTGGGAAACACCAATACACTCTCACAATTACACACACTCATACACTACGCCCAATGTGACAGTGCTAACCACTGAGCCACCATCCCTTCAGTGGATTCATTAATTCATTCATTTTCTTTTTTGGCTTATTACTTTATTAATCAGGGGTCGCCACAGCGGAATAAACCGCCAACTTATCCAGCATGTTTCTACGCAGTTTATGTCCTTCCAGCCGCAACCCATTCCTGGGACAGGGACAGACACTCACTCACACTCATACACTACGGACAATTTAGCCTACATAATTTACTTGTACCGCATGTCTTTGGACTGTAGGGGAAACCGGAGCACCCGGAGGAAACCCACGCGAACGCAGGGAGAACATGCAAACTCCACACAGAAACGCTAACTGACCCAGCTGAGGCTCAAACCAGCGACCTTCTTGCTGTGAGGCGACAGCACTACCTACTGCGCCACTGCGTCGCCCCTTCAGTGGATTATACCACTAAATTAATTTTGCGATATGATCTTTGACATCTGAAAAGTGTTTGCTTTCGGTGTCACAAAAGCGCTGTTTTTGCCATGTTCCCTGTGGGACGGCGCAGTGTCAGGTTTGGTGTTTATGTATGCCAGAGACCATCTGCTCTTCACCTTCATCTGTCAGAGTTCTTCACATCTCTCCAGCTGAATTTTGCTCTTCATAGTTAAAATATGAAATATTCTGTCAGGATCTCCTCTGGGAGTCTGGAGAGGATGACGGATCTTCTAGCTTTTCTTTTATTATAATGGTTAGTGTAAGAGGATAGTTCACCCAGAACTGAAAATTCTGGAATCATTTACTCTCCCTTTACTTGTTTCAAACCTTTGAGTTTCTTTGTTGAACAGAAAAGAAGATATTTTGAAGAACGCTGTAGACCTTTAACCATTGAGTTCCATAGTTTTTTTTTTTCTACTACTGTCAATGGTTAAAGGTTTTAAGCTTTCTTCAACAAATTATTTTGTCTTTAACAGAAGTAAAAAACTTGTAACGTTTTGAAAACACTTAATTGTGAATAAATAGTGAGTAAATATTCACTTTTGGGTGAACTAACCCTTTGTTGATGACTAGGAGTGAGAAATCGTGACGAAAAGTAGTGTTGTTTTCAATAATTCATTCATTCCTTCATTTTCCTTCGGCTTAGTGTCTATTTCAGAGGTCGCCACAGTGGAATGAACCAATGAATAAATGTGACATTAAAATATGCTTATAGTTGGAGACAAGTCTTTGTCTGAGTGAGTGAAAATTCTGGCAACATGTACTCATCCTTTACTTGTTTCCTTTATGAGTTTCTTTGATGAACAGAAAAGAAGATATTTTTAAGAATGCAAGTCAATGGTTACAGGTTTCCAGCATGGTTTTTGTTTTTCCTACTATTGAAGTCAATGGTTACAGGTGTTCAGCTTTTCTCTACATATTCTTTAACTGAAGAAAGAAAGTTTTTGGAAACACTTGAGAATGAGTAAATAGAGAGTAAATATTCATTTTTGGGTGAACTAACCCTTTAATGTTGAGGATGAGGAGTGTGAAATACTGATAAATTTTATGTTGTTTTTTTTAATAATGATGAACGGTATGTTTACTGAGGCTGTTTATGTGCTAGTCTTGCCTAATTTAGGCTTGTTGTGAATAAATAAATGTGACATTAAAATATGCTAATAGTTGGAGACAAGTCCCGGTCTAAGTGAGTAAAAATTCTGGCATCATTTACTCACCCTTTACTCATTTCTAACCTTTATAAGTTTCTTTGTTGAGCAGAAAATAAGATATTTTAAAGAATGCTGGAAACCTGTAACCATTGACTTATTTGTTTTTCCTGCTATTGAAGTCAATGGTTACAGTTGTTCAGCTGTCCTCAACATATTCATCTATCTTTAACAGGAGAAAGAAGCTTTTTAGGAAACACTTGAGGATGAGTACATAGTTAATATTAATTTTTAAGTAAACTAAGCCTTTATTGTTGAGGACTAGGAGTGTGAAATACTGACAAAATTAATGTTGTTTTCAATAATGATAAACAGTATTTTACTGAGGGTGTTTTTGTGCTAGTCTTGCCTGATTTAGGCCTGTTGTGAATAAATAATTGACTTCAAAATAAGGTAATAGTTGGAGACAAGTCCCTGTCTGAGTGAGGGAAAATTCTGGCATCATTTACTCACCCTTTACTTGTTTCCTTTGTGAGTTTCTTTGTTGAACAGAAAAGAAGATATTTTGAAGAATGCTGGAAACCTGTAGCCATTGACTTACATTGTTTTTGATTTACCTGCTATTGAAGTCAATGGTTACAGGTTTTTAGCTTTCGTCGACATATTCTTTTATCTTTAACAGAGGAAGAAACTTTTTAAAAACACTTGTGGTTGAGTAAATATAAATTTTTCTATGAATTAACCCTTTAATGTTGAGAACTAGGAGTGTTCAATACAGACAAAATTAATGTTGTTTTCAATAATGATAAACATTTTCACTGAGAGTGTTTTTGTGCAAGTCTTGCCTGATTTAAGTTGTGAATAAATGTGACTTTAAAACATGGTAAATGTTGGACTATTTAAACCTTTTTAAGTTTCTTTGTTGAAGAGAGAAGAAGATATTTTGTAGAACGCTGGAAACCTGTAATCATTGACTTCCATGGTATCTCCTACTATTAAAGTCAATGGTTACAGGTTTTCAGTTTTCGTCAACATATTTTTTAACAGAAGAAAGAAAGTTTTTATTAACACTTGAGGATGAGTACATGCTTAGTAAATATTCATTCATTTAATATTGAGAACCAGGAATGTGAAATACTTACAAAACGTGTGTTTTTGTGTAAGTCTTGCCTAGTCTAGGCCTGTTGTGAATA
Source organism: Danio rerio (assembly GCF_049306965.1). Taxonomy (NCBI): domain Eukaryota; kingdom Metazoa; phylum Chordata; class Actinopteri; order Cypriniformes; family Danionidae; genus Danio; species Danio rerio. The sequence goes on along the minus strand of NC_133184.1, from coordinate 50,770,338 downwards.
AGTAAATGTGACTTTAAAATAAGCTAAAAATTGGAGACTATGACTATTTTAACTTTTATGAATTTCTTTATTGAACAGAAAAGAAGATATTTTGAAGAATGATGAAAACCTGTAACTATTCACTTCCATGGTACTTGTTTTTCCTGCTATTGAAATCGATGGTTACAAGTGTTCAGCTTTCCTCAACATATTCTTTTATCTTTAACATAAGAAAGAAACTTTTTGGAAACACTTGAGGGTGTGTAAATATTCATTTTTGGGTGAACTAACCCTTTACTGTTGAGGACTAGGAGTGTGAAATACTGACAAAATTAATGTTGTTTTCAATAATGATGAACTTTATTTTTACTGAGGGTGTTTTTGTGCTAGTCTTGCCTGATTTAAGCCTGTTGTGAATAAATAAATGTGACTTTAAAACATCGTAAATATTGGACTATTTAAACCTTTATAAGTTTCTTTGTCGAAGAGAAAAGAAGATATTTTGTAGAATGCTGGAAAACTGTAACCTTTGACTTGCATGGTATTTGTTTTTCCTACTATTGAAGTAAATGGTTACAGGTGTTCAGCTTTCCTTAACATATTCTTTTATCTTTAACAGCAGAAAGAAGCTTTTTGGCAACACTTTAGGGTTAGTAGAAACTAAGTACATTTGAATACCGCCGAAGCCTATTAATTACTACCCATCTCTGCTAATACTGCATATATAGGACTGATTAAACTAGATATATATTAAAAAAAAAGATCAGTGTTACTTTGACATCACTGGATTTCCTCTGTGGAAAGAGGACACATTATGGTCATCTTTCTGTGTTGTAGAATCGTTATAAATGTTTATGATGAGGAACAGCCCATTCATGGCATTTCAGCTCCACAAAGCAAACAGAGTGCAGGCCGCAAATCAATCTGCCCGCTGACTTCATAACCTTTCAGCTTTATATAAGAATCATTTCCTAAGCCTTTTCTGCACTGCATTGCATTTTCACTCATCTTGGGAGGGCTCTTAATTGGATGAGATTATTAATTAAGTGGCGAAAGCTCATTAAAATTGTCTGCTGTCACCTCCACTTCCATCTTACTTCTCATGTACAGAATTTGAAGACAAGGTCATGGTTTTTCAGTTCATTTCGCATCAATATCAAGAATCATTTGATGACTTATTTAAGAATTACAGTCACTAAACTAAACTAAAAGAGTACTAAACTACTCTTTAATTGTCTTTTTAACTCTTTCTACTTTGCAACTTTACTTTAAATCATTAGGTTTTATCCATTTGTGGACAAGATGTTTTTAGTTTGAAGAATTGCGTTTATGGTCTGTTTTCTTCAAAAATCAACGATCTTCATTGCCTGATTGATATATGATCTAAAGTGAGTCTCTGAATGTACAAGAAGCACTGCATTAAATGACATTTTCCACACCATGTTTTTAAGATATCTTCAATGGAGTTTCTGTGCTCGCCTTCTGATCCTCATGGCGAGTGCATGTACTAGTCACAGTGCTTCACTTTTTCCACATTTGTCTATGTTACAGCCTTATTCCAACATGGATTAAATTAATTTAATTTCTCAAAATTCTACACACAATACCCCATAATGACAATGTGAAAAAAAGAAATGATTGCATATTTATTAAAAATAAAAAACATCACATGTACATGAGCAGGGACGCTGGCCACCACGGGCCCTCTGACAAGCAAAGTGTGGTGTAAAAGGAAGGGGGGGGGGGACAATCGGGGATGAAAGTGAAGGGGGGGGGGGTGAATCATGTATAAAAGGAAAAAAAAACACGGGGGTCGGTAGTTCTAGTCGGGGGGGGGGTAGAGGTTGGGGGTGGTAATCGCAGACGAAAGTGAAATGGGGGTTGGGGGTACTGGGGGGTTTTGGTGCAGGGTTCGTGGATGTAAGTGAAGGGCTTGTGGGGTTTGGGGGAGTTAGTCACTGGCCCTTGATAATGTCTCTATCAACCTAAAATCAATCCCCTCAATGTGTGGGCCCTTAAAAACATCCTAACTCCCCCTCCTAGCGGTGCCCCTGGGGGTCGGTGATGCTTGTGAACACTGGGGGGGGGGGTGTAATCACTGATGAAAGTGAAGTGAAGTGTGTGTGAGTGTGTGGGGGGGGGATTAGGGTTGTGGTGTAGGATTCTTGGACGTAAGTAAAGAGCTGCGTGGGGGGTGGGGGCTTGATAATGTCTTTAGGTGGCCCCTCAATGTGCCCCCCCCCCCCTCTCTCTAGCGGCGCCCCTGAACGTCAATATGACGTTAGTTTAGATGTTGGCTCAATCTAAAATCAACCTAAAATCAATCTAAAATCAACCAAATATCACCGTCAAATGATGTTACAGTTTGACGTTATGTGGACGTTACCACTATGACGTTTATCAGACGGGTATTGGATTTTGGTTCACATACATGACGAATAAATGTCACGATTTGACGTCAATAAGATGTTGGTTTTAGATGTTAGCTCGATGTTGGATTCAACACAACCTAAAATCAACCAAATATCAATGTCCAATGATGTTACAGTTTAATGTTGTGTGGACGTTACCACTATGACGTCTATCAGATGTTGGATTTTGGTTGCAATACCTGACGAATAAATGTCAATATTTGACATCAAACATAAGTATTGACAGCCTTTGCTGTGAAACTCTGAATTGAGCTCAGGTAAGTTCTGTATCTACTGATCATTCTTGAGATGTTTCAGCAGCTTAATTGGAGTTCACCTGTGGTAAATTCAGTTGATTGGACATGATTTGAAAAAGGCGTACACCTGTCTATAAGGGCCCAGGGTTGACAGTGCATGTCAAAGCACAAACCAAGCATGAAGACAAAGCAATTGTCTGTAGACTTCCAAGACAGGATTGCCTCAAGGCACAAGGCTGGGGTAGGTTCCAATGAGCACAGTGGCCTTCATCATCCATAGTTGGAAGATGTATATCTGATGCTGGGTCTGTAATCAATAGTTTTTGACAAGTTATTGTATTTAAATTATAAATATTTAAATTACCTAATTAACTTTTTTCTGTATTTCATTTAAAGCATATCTTAAGTAGCTTGTAAAATGAGTTCCGGCACGAGGTTTGGGAAACGTGTGGAGTTGCAATGAGCATTCGTATCGTTTAAAGCTTATGGTGAATAATCTACTTTTCAAGCTATTTGGACAAACATATGTGTATATATAGTGTATAGACCATCATATTGGGGTGATATAAACACTCTCAGTCCTTTTTTTTAATTTAACAACATAAAAACGGTGGACCAATAGGAGCGGTTTTCAGACCGACCGCAACTTTACGTAGGAGTGCGGTCCCCCCGCCCACCGAATTGATTGACAGCTGCACGCAATAACATGTCCCGGTAGTCACGTGTATATGTCAACAAAACCAAACATACGCAAAGCAACCGGGAATAAAAGGTCTGTTCTGTTCGCTAGGATCAGCAATCATCATCAAATGTGATTAAGAGTAAGTTTCACATGTTTAAAGTGTTTGAAAACAGAGCACATGTGTAATGAAGTACAGCGATTTACTTCAGCTTTACTTCATCAGCACAGCCACGCGTCAGAACAATTACTGTATAAAAGAAGACACTTCAATCCTGGTTTGTGGAAGTTAAATCAGGTTTATTTTGTACAATAACAACAGATATCCACACAGAAGTGGAGATTAGCCTGTATCCTGTCACATTTGAGTGCAAAGCTAAGCGCGCTCTGTCTGTCTGCCTGTCTGTGTGTGTGTGTGTGAGCTGCGGTGTGCGTGTGTATCTGTGTGTGTGCGCATGCGTGAATTTTGTAACGAATTTTTTAAGACTCGTCTTAAAGGCGCAGTACGACAAAAGCACCCCCTGCTGGAAATCAGTATAAAACAGGATCTTGTAAAAGGTATAATGAAAAATCTGATGGGTGTTTTGAGCTGAAACTTTATATACACATTCTAGAGACGCAAAAGACTTATATTAAATCTGAACAAAGGGGTAACCTAGGTGCCCTTTAATGTACAGAACGCTCCTAAGGGCCAAGATACATCAGGAAAACCCGGCTCTGAATATTGCAAACTGGAGGATTTGTTTAGTCGCTGTTGTTGCAGGTTTATTACCTCTGAGCTTCTTTTTTGAATATTGATTATTAATGCAGCCTGTCAGACCTGCAGAATTAGGCTGGCAGGAATTGAAATGACATGATAAAGTAGATCTGATAAAGTCTTTGTTTTTTGGTTGTTGTAGGTTTATTGCGAGGCCGTGTGCCCTGGGTTTGAAAATCCAGGCCAATGGACCGCAGAAAGCTCAGCCCAATGCTATTCTGGAGAAGGTCTTCACTGCCATCACCAAGGTAAAAACCACGTGTCTTACGGTTAAACACGATTTATTGCTTTGAGAGGGTTAGGCAAACCGCTGTAACACTGTTCTGAGTGGTTTATGGCATTTATAATGACAGGAGAAAGAAATCTAAAGAAATAAATTCAGTAAGCCAGTTTCAAACAGACAGCAGCAACTACTCATGAGGGTAATCTAGCTGTAAAATTCTGTAGTTTTAAAGATTAAAGGGATGAAATTGATGAAAAATAATTGAAGTTATTGTCTTTTTAAAAAGAAAATAGAATCTTTTATACTTGTATCATATTTATGGATATTTATGGTGTTTATGATTATTGTTTATGAAGAGAGAATGTATGGTGCTATGTAGAGCTTAAATCAAACTTCACATACACTGTAGTTACAAAATTGTCACGATACCAAGGTTAAAATAGTTTTTTTTTATTAGTTGTAGTTTTTATTTCGTTTTGACTTCTGTTTTCAAATTCAGTTAGTTTTAATTAGTTTTTAGAGGGAGATTTACTAGATCTGCGTCCCAAATGGCTCACTAAACATTATGCACTCATGCACTATGTACTTATGCACTTACACACTCAACAGGATAGTATATGTATATAGTGTTGTCCCAAATAGCACACTAATGTTTTTTTACTAAGCAGAAATTCAAACCGTTTCCCTAATGACGTTTGACGGTTGCCAAATCAGTGAAATAAACGAATAATCAAATAATACCTGCCGTGAGTATTGCCGCATTCACCATCGGGAGGCGCTATTATTACTCTCATAGGAGAATTTTGCTTTCACCATCCAAAATAAATAAATTATCCAACTTGTGCACCCGATAGCTCCGCCCCTACCGCTACATAAGCAAACCTGCGGTCGTTGAGTGCGTGTAGTGTCCATCATTCCATACATTATTTTAGCGGCTGAATGAGTGCATCATCCGGGTAATTAAAGTGCACTTATTATTTCTAGAGTTTTCAGTGTGAACGCACTACTTACACTATTCATACTACAAAATGGCGTAGAATAGTGCACAAGTATGCGATTTGGGACGCAGCTTAGCTTTTATTAGTTTCTATATTTTGAAATGACTCAGATTTAGTTTAGTTTATATTAGTTTCAATATTAGTTTTAGTTAGTTTTTTTAGTTTTTTTTTCTAAATGAGGATATATGTTGGGTGATTCAAAAGGAACAGAATAAATATTATATAATAAATATTTATAGGATACATGAATACTATCATCTACCAATACCAAACCCATCCTCAAATTCAGATACAACAGCCCACAAGATAGCAGCCTTACGTACAATATGTATGCACGGCTGCCTCTGAGGTTAGATACACAGTAGTGATGGGAAGTTCAGATATTTAACGCGGATGTTAGGACTCAAACATTATGTAGTCAGCAATAATTTCAATCAGTTGAAACATCACCATGATCTGAAAAAGTATTATCAATTCACCGCTTCTCAAATTTGATCTCAGTGTAACGTTACTGTTCTAATAACTGAATAAGAGTATATATTGGATTATTTAGAGTCAGAGGGGGGTATTAGGCTTGTTAAAAAGTAAGTAGTTAGTGGATAAGTGCTTACTGGAGACGCGAATCGTTTCAAATGATTCAGTTTGTTGGGGTGAACTCATTCAACCGTTTTACTTAGAAGATCCTGTTGAAAAGATTAGTTTGTGATCGTGATACAGAAATAAAACCCATCCCTGCTGAAAAATCCAGCTTAAACCAGCTTAGGCTGGTTGGCTGGTTTTAGCTGGTTGACCAGCCTGGTTTTAGAGGGGTTTTGGCCATTTCCAGGCTGGTTTCCAGCCATTTCCAGCCTGGTCTTAGCTGGTCAGGCTGGTAAATGACCAGCTAAATCCAGCTAAAACCAGCTTGACCAGCCTGGTTTAAGCTGGACATAGCTGGTTTTGGCTGGGCTCCCAGCCTGGCTAGGCTAGTCAAGCTGGTTTTAGCTGTTCATCTCCCAGCCTGACCAGCTAAGACCAGGCTGGAAATGGCTGGAAACCAGCCTGGAAATAGCCAAAACCCCTCTAAAACCAGCCTGGTTGACCAGCTAAAACCAGCTAACCAGCCTAGGCTGGTTTAAGCTGGATTTTTCAGTAGGGATTATTGGGCACAAATGTGTTAAAGTAATAGTTTTAAGCGCCTGTAATGCTGCCACCGTGCTACTGTCTACTATCTCTGTTTTTGTCACGGGAGCAATAGTGAGGATTGACTGGAGGAGAAATGGCTCGATGGCAGCAGGATTACAGACTCTGAGGTGCCATACGAGTCAAACACCTGCAGCGCAAATTAGATTTACTAAACGGCTTACAGTAAGATTATGTATTAAATACATTTACAAAGACGAAAACGAAGGAGGTTTTTGCTATAATTGTAGTTAGTTTCAGTTGGTTTTGTATGAACACAATACAGCTTCAGTTAGTTCTAGTTTTTTAAAAACTAGATTTTAACGACAATTTTAACGACAATTACTTTACATTTTAGTTTTCGTTAGGTTTCGTTAACTAACCTTGCATGAATACTAATGGAGTACTAATGGATAGTGACATTTTAAAAACGTCAATTTTCTGCTAACATTTAAGCGTGTTCTTCACATTGATCAGCTGGTTTGTCCATAAGCTGACATATGAGCGATCCGCTGTTGAATCACGGCTTTAAAACGATCCAGTGTCCCTGTATCTGTGTTTACACTCAGTAAACAGTGGTGAGTTCGGTGAACTGATGACCTTCACGGCCAATCACAGTCGTTTCTGTTGAGCACATGAACACAATGGCAAATCAGCGCTGTTTTTTTATTTATTATATACATAGTTGATGGAATTCACTTCCTTTGAATGTTCGAAGTTCTCCCATGTTGTTGTTATATTTTATTATTTATGTATCATATGTTTATTGTCTGGTGACGCAGTGGCACAGGGGGTAGCACTGTCGCCTCACAGCAAGAAGGTCGCTGGTTCGAGCCTTGGCTGGGTCAGTTGGCAGTTTTGTGTGGAGTTTGCATGTTCTCCCCGTGTTGCGTGGGTTTCCTCCGGGTGCTCCAGTCCAAATACTAGGTGAATTAAGTATGCTTAATTGTCCGTAGTGTATGTGTGTGATTGAGTGTGTATTGATGTTTCCCAGTGATGGGTTGCATCTGGAAGGGCATCCACTGTGTAAAACATATGCTGGATAAGCTGGTGGTTCATTCCACTGTGGCGACCCCGGATTTATAAAGGGACTACGTCAAAGGAAAATTAATGAATGAATGAAATCTTTTAATCTTCAATAAATAATCTAATTACACACACACACACACACACACACACACACACACACACACACACACACACACACACACACACACACACACACACATATATATATATATATATATATATATATATATATATATATATATATATATATATATATATATATATATATATGTGATATTATCAATATATTGTACAGCCCTAGATACTGATTCTGAGGTTGACACAGAGTTTAACTTCTGAACTAAAGCTGATCATATGGAAAGAAGAAGAGTGATGTTTAATTTTTTGAGCTCTTGTATTTCAAAGAAAGCAAATGCTCTAAATGTACAGGTAATGACGGTCTCTGAGCTGTAAAAGGAGAGTGATAGCGGCTCTTTGACGTGCGGGGCTTTATCAGAGCTCATGTGCACTGACGCACCGCCACTATTTTTAGACACCGTCGTTGAGCTAAGTTTCCTTCACAAATGTTCAGATTCTCTAGTACAACACGTTTAATCACACTTTATGAATTCACATCTGAAACTGAAAAGTGTTTTCTCAGGGGGAAATCATGTTAGTGGAAACAGCGCTTTAATTGGAATCTGATTGCGTTGGATGAAATTACTGGATGCTAATACTGATAGTTATGGAGCTGTTGTGAAAAATATTTGAGTAGCTGTTTATTGAGAGAAAAGGCAAAAAGAGGAAGCTTTTATTTTCATTTTTTTATTGTCTAAGCGAAGGGTTTTGTATCATCCTTTGGAAAAAAAATTGCTGTATATCATCATATCATACAGGCTGTAGAATGGCCCAGCACATCACTTAACTTTATACTGATATATTGGTTCTTTATTTTGATGTACAGGGTGGACTATTTATATGGATACACCTTAATAAAATGGGAATGGTTGGTGATATTAACGTCCTGTTTGTGGCACATTAGTATATGTGAGGGGGCAACCCTGCTGAAAAATCCAGCTTAAACCAGCTTAGGCTGGTTGGCTGGTTTTAGCTGGTTGACCAGCCTGGTTTTAGAGGGGTTTTGGCCATTTCCAGGCTGGTTTCCAGCCATTTCCAGCCTGGTCTTAGCTGGTCAGGCTGGTAAATGACCAGCTAAATCCAGCTAAAACCAGCTTGACCAGCCTGGTTTAAGCTGGACATAGCTGGTTTTGGCTGGGCTACCAGTCTGGCTAGGCTGGTCAAGCTGGTTTTAGCTGTTCATCTCCCAGCCTGACCAGCTAAGACCAGGCTGGAAATGGCTGGAAACCAGCCTGGAAATGGCCAAAACCCCTCTAAAACCAGCCTGGCTGACCAGCTAAAACCAGCCAACCAGCCTAGGCTGGTTTACGCTGGTTTTTTCAGTAGGGAAACTTTTCAAGATGGGTGGTGACCATGGTGGCCATTTTGACGTCGGCCATCTTGGATCCAATCTTGGGGTTAACAGTGTGCGGCGCTAGGAAAAAGAGCACACAGCGGCCTCTCGTGGATTCACGAAAACAAAAACTGCAAAAATACATACGGTATTTCGTGGTCTCCAGAAACGTCCACAGAACTACGTTTTTAGAATGAACCTGGGTTGTTTTTAATACAAACTCAGGTGCTTTTTTGTTTGGTTTTCTAGCAGTGGCGGATCACTGTGATGACATGTTTGTGCGTGTTTTGGTCTTCCAGCACCCTGATGAGAAGCGGTTAGAGGGTTTGTCTAAGCAGCTGGACTGGGACGTGAGGACAATCCAACGCTGGTTCAGACAGAGACGCAACCAGGAGAAACCCAGCACACTGGCACGCTTCTGCGAGAGCATGTGAGAATCAGCTTGCTTTCTGGGCTTTTTTGCATTGCTTATTATCACATACAGCTGAAGTCAGAATTATTAGCCCTTTAGTTTCTTTTTGAAGTACTTCCTAAATGATGTTTAACAGAGCAAGGAATTTTTCACAGTATTTCCCATATGTTTTTATTCTGGAGGAAGTCTGATTTGTTTTATTTCAGCTAGAATAAATACAGTTGTAATAGTTTTAAAACCATTTTAAGCTCAATATTATTAACCCTCTTAAGCAATTATTTTGTGATGGTTTACAGAACAAACCATCATTAAACAATGATTTGCCTATTTACTCTAATTTAGGCTAATTACCCTAATTAAGCCGTTAAATGTCACTTTAAGCTGAATGTTAGTATCAGATTATGCACTGTCATCATGGCAAAGATAGAAAAATCAGTCATCACTCCACTAACAGGTGCACGCTACGTCATTGATTTTGATCCCGCCCCAAAAATTATTTTAAACTCTGCAGATCTAACTAGCTAACAAAAGCTCTAAAGTATCCATTTTCCCAGCAATTAAAACTAACAGGTTGTAGTGAAATTAGCTCAGTTTATGAATATTAATGATCATTAATAACGAGTTATTATTAATTATTAATATTCTGAATTAACTTATTGTTAATTTGACCAAATAAATATAACAAGACCTCGCCCGCTCGTCTGAGCGGACTCTGTAATGAGTCTATTTATTTAGAAAGGTAATTATAACTGCTTCTTGTGAAGTAGATTAATCATTTACAAGTTTTGAAAAACTTAAGATCAGCTTGTAGCAAAATCAATAATTTAGGCAAACAAAAACAATCCAACATGTTTATAATGGGATTTATTGACTTATCTAGCATATAACAAACAAGTGTATACTGAATATAGATATATATGGACATATATTTAACATATAACAAACAAGTGTATACTGAATATAGATATATATAGACATATATTATACATATAACAAACAAGTGTATACTGAATATAGATATATATGGACATATATTTAACATATAACAAACAAGTGTATACTGAATATAGATATATATAGACATATATTTTACATATAACAAACAAGTGTATACTGAATATAGATATATATAGACATATATTTTACATATAACAAACAAACGTATACTATATATATATATATATATATATATATATATATATATATATATATATATATATACACACATGCATACATACATACATGTATATATATCCACTATACTATATCAGATTATATATATATATATATATATATATATATATATATATATATATATATATATATATAAACATATAACAAACAGAAAGAAACAGAAAAGCGAGGAAATATAGAACCTAGGTACAGAATAACTGTTTTTGCTCAGTTCATCACACATAACGAGAATCACCAATTGATCATAAAACACCTTAAAAAAGGGGCACAGCTTAAAACGCATATGGAGAAATATACTTGCATTCACTCTCTCGTGTCATGCGAGATTTTGTTGATGCGCAGAGATGTCGGAGTTTATGTTTCCTGTTCAACTTAGGTCTACGTTAGATGGTCCCATGAGGCGCGAGATTAAACTGAGTTTAAATGTCGGAAAGTAAAGAAAACAAGGACAGAAAGACATTCTCTGCGGAGGCGTTTTGCCGGAGGGTTTCTGCATCTATTTTGGGGAGCAAACAGGCTTCAACTGTGAGCTACGTTACACTCATTTTCTACTGACCGACCAATAATTTCAGGGCAAAGTTGGAGCGCAAAACTTTACTTTGTCTCTGGACCGCTCCTATGCATAATGAGGGACCTCCCTCGACATACTCAAAGCATTAAAAATTGCAAGCCGTAAAAGTTATTATCGTGCACTCAGCATCATGTGTCACAGTACGTTGAGGGGAAAAAGGGGTGAGGACCCAAGTGCAGGGTAAAGTATTATTTATTTTCAACAAAACAAAATAAAAGGCAAAACCAGCAAAACAAACTCCCCCGAGAGGGAAAACATTAGCAAAACAAATAAACAAACCAAACTAGACTGGACAGGCTGGCTGGGATCCCGACTGGAACAGACACACGACAAGGTAACATACAATGACATACAATGACAAACTGGCACAGGACAACAGACATGAGGGGTTTATAAGCTGTAGAAAATTAACACACAAACAGGTGAACACAATTAACTAATAATGGGTTAACAAGGAGGGTGGGACTAGACAATAGACGGGAGAGCGCATGACAAGCCATGCGCTCACATAAAATGACTAGAACATGCAGCCAATGAGATAACTCATTAACTGCAAGTTCATAACAACACAAGCACATGGTGCATGTAAACATGCACCACGTGCTAGACACAACACCAACAGAAGACTGAACGCAAGACACGAGTACACGATGAATGAAAGCACTCACCGTGCACTCACACACGCAGCATGCATGTTTCATCCCAGCGCCGACCAAAACCGAAACCAACTATATTGAGACGCTGGGAATGAAATGCCACGCTGCAGACAGACGAAAACACAAACACGAGAACAAGAGCGCGCGTCGGAGGCACGCAGAGCCCGCGCGGCCACATCAAGCGGGAGCACGCACGCTCTGCGCACACCCACGAATTCGCATGCACACACGGAGACACACACAATGACAGAAACAAGTGCTCGATCCAAGAAAACTCGAGCCGAGCACAACAGGACTGGACTAGACAAGACTAGTGTCCGGATTCTGCCACCAAAACAAGAATTTACATGACCAGAGTGGCAGAACCCTGAAATCATGTGTTGTAAAATAGCAGGAGAAACGTAATGATACTAAACACGACACTCTAAACACACATTAGATAGCATCTAGGGATTTCTATACTGTATAAGGCTCAAAAGGGACTTTATTAAAGCATGCATACACTGTTCTAACTACTTTCATTATAGGGCAGAGTAGATTGCAAACACATACATACATATCATTTGGAGTGAGTCTTGAGTTCTACTAGTTCTTTTCCTCGAATTTGGAGGAGGCTTTGGAATGTGTTTGGGTTTGCAAAAGCTGAAAGGAGAAATAATGAAAAAATAATGAAAAAAATGGAAAATTCTGTAAAAAAAAAAAAATACAGACAATTAAGTGTAAAATAATGTTTATTTTTTACAGTGTGGTAGTCGGGTGTTTGAAAGAAACCCTTTTGTGAGATGATTCTGCAGTCGTGTGTTTCAAGAGTTCACACTTAGATAATGCTTGACTATTTAAGCAAGTTTGGCATGCTGTCCCGGGAGAGAACCCTGAGCTCGGTGATAGATGAGCCCAAGGCTCCCGCCTGGTCAATAAGCATTAGGAGGCATATGAGATCAGGTAGATCTCGATAGGTTCCCAAAATAGACCGCTAACTGCGCTGGTTTGTAGTAAGTGCTTGTGACTTTAACTTTTGTTGCATGGTTTTTGAGTGTGGGACGAAACCGGAGTACCCGGGAAAAACCCACGCGAACACGGTGAGAACATGTAAACTCCGCACCGAGAGTATCGGTTGTCTCAGCTAGTGTTAAACCAACGACCTCCTTGCTGTGGGGAAACAGTGCTAGCCACTGTGTCGCCCAAACTGAGGAGGTGGAAGAAGGGATGGAATGGGGGGGGGGGGGGGTTCCAAAAAGAAGATGAGGAATAAAGTTTAGGCTGGATATTTATATTGAATTTGGAGTGATCCGATTGGCTACTTAGTGATTGGTGATAGGGATCAGCTGTAGTCAATCCTATCCCGTGCCCCTGTCGAAATTAGTTTAAGAAGCTTCACTTATTACTCATGCTGAATCAATGAAAGCAGTTCAATGTTCTGTTTATTGACCTTAATCGAAAATGCGGAAGTGCGCCTGTTTTCGCGATAATTTTAGAACTTCCGATTCAGTCGCCCAGAAGAAATGACTAGGAATAGTAAACGGCAAAAAACTGTCAAATTTCTTGCTCTACAAACAAATGTCTGCATGACTGTACAGACCACGTAGAATAATATAGCAAGAAAATATCAGTTCGCAACATCAAGCTGCATAACGAGCAATTTTTAACGTCTAAAAATAAATGGAAGTGAACGAGGCTGGAAGTCTCGAGTAAAAAAGATTCAAATGGCTGCACCAGCTCGTCGACGAAGAATAAGGTGAATTCAGCAATTGCTATTTTCTTCAGGGGATTTCCTGAGTTTCTTTGTTTATTAGGTTAGTGAGTTACCGCGAGAGCGCCCTCTGGCCTTCGTAGGAGATTTTCTCCAGATAAATCATACGACAATTGCACCTTTGCTCAATCCTGTTTGCAATTTCAATACGATTAATCAACCATCCCAACTCTGTCGACTTTGTTCATGGTTTGTATCGTCAGCTGTGGGACTTGTCGCTGATATGGCCTTCTCTCTGATCTACAGTGGAGTCTAAAAGGCCCCGAGGTAACAGTGATCATCTAATCAGAGCTAAAGCGCGACACTGTGCCATTTCCTTCAGAGGCAATTAATCCAGTCTTCAAAGATCACAGAGCACACTGGCGTTTGACTGAACCCTAATGAGAGCCATGCAATCTCTCAGACGATAATAGAGCTACTCTGAAGCTGATAAAGACGCTGTTGGAGAGCATGCTTTATGGGTATTGAAAACCTACAGAGCAGAACATGGGTCAACGATGGAAAGTATATAATCCTCTTCACTATCGTGCATTTTTATAGTGATCTACTGAAGACACCCGCTAACATGGCATTTGGTGGAACAATATGCTTTATAGAATACTTTTTTGATATTTAATGACATACTTACATTTAGTCATTTAGCAGACGCTTTTATCCAAACCGACTTAGAAATGAGGACAAGGAAGCAATTTACACAACTATAAGAGCAACAATGAATAAGTGCTGTAGGCAAGTTTCAGGTCTGTAAAGTCTAAGAAGGAAAGTATTAGTAGTATTAGTTTTTTTTTTTTTTTGGTACAGTTAGTGTGATATTCAGAGAGACAATTGCAGATTAGGAAGTGAAGTGAAGACTAAATAGTTGAGTTTTTAGTCGTTTCTTGAAAATAATGAGTGACTCTGCTGTTCTGATGCAGTTAGGGAGTTCATTCCACCAATACTTAGTCATTAAGGGTGTAAAGGATTCTTCCTACAGCTGGACATACTATCAATTATTCATTCATTTATTTTCTTTTCGGCTTAGTTGCTTTATTAGTCAGGGGTCGCCTGAGTGAAACATAAGCTGGAATAGTTGGTGGTTCATTATGCTGGGGTGATCTCTGAAATAGTGACCAAGCTGAAGGAAAATGAATGAATGAATAACCAAGTTACAGTAACATGATTTGGGTGGAAGAATTGATGAAATAAAATTGTGATTGTTATTTTTTGATACAGCTTAAGTTATGTTTTGGTTTAAGAGCCATGCTTGCTAATCTAAGGGCTGCAAGTTGATAGAAATGTTCTTATATAAGCTTATGTTGTTATATATATATATATATATATATATATATATATATATATATATATATATATATATATATATATATATATATATATATATATATATATATATATATATATATGTATGTATGTATGTATGTATGTTATATATAAACAATTAAAGTCAGATTTTTTAGCCCTCTAAATTTCTTTTTAATTTTTTAAAAACATTCATTTAAATTTAAAATAAATTTCAATTTATAAATTCAAATGTTACCCAAATGATGTTTAACAGAGCAAGGAAATTTTCACAGTATGTCTGATAGTATTTTTTCTTGTGGAGAAAGTCTGATTTGTTTTATTTCAGCTAGAATAAAATCAGTTTTACATTTTTAAAACACCATTTTAATGTCAAAGTTATATATATATGGGTCATGACACCCCCCACTTTCGGTTCAGGTCTACCTCAGAATTTTTTTCAAAAGATGCATCATAATGGGCGTGGAGCTCCACGAGCAAAGGGCAGGAGTGGGCGTGGCCAGCAGGGGAGAAGGAGGGGAGTGAACAACTGTTGTCAGTCGGCTCACAAAATGAGACGCAAACCGTGAGGAGACGCATGATTTTATAGTTTACAAAGTTAAAATGCAAAGAAATAAACAGTAATTTCATCCTCTGCTTCATTTGTTATTCGTAATTTCATACACACAAATACAATTTATACAATTGTAGAGATAATCAGGTTTATATAAACACTAAATGAAGACATTTCCCTCAATCCCCGGGTCTGAATGCAGGTCTCTGCCCTGTCTATTTTAACCATTAGCCCTGTTGGTAATCTAGAGGATTAAGGCGAACACAGCATCATGGCGATGTGTCTAAATGTGAATGAACTCCTGATAAAAGACAACGTCCGCCATTCTCCAATTCTCGTACTGCTCTCCTGACAAAAATGCTTGCAGCACACACACAGCTTTGATTTATCGGCCCTGAAAGCATCGCAGGGAAAAACATGCAACAAACCCTGTGGATCATAGAAACAAACAGATACAAGCCTTCATAAACGACTAAATACTGTGTGCCGTGGGTCCATGGACGTGGTTTCACCCAGTCATCAAGGTAGGATCTCACAGCTTGGCACTGGCAGGTCTGTCTTGCCTTCGGAAAGCACGTGCAGTCATGAATAATTAAGAAGCCGGCTCTTCTTATAGGATAAGAAAAACTCCGCTATGAATAATAATGAAAAACCGACGCGTCATCTTTGCACTTGCAGTTCTGTGCTACGTTTCCGATTTTGATCCTGTCCCAAAAATCATTTTAAACCCAGAAGCTGAAATTAGCTGACATAAGCTGAAAATTACCCAGTTTTCCCCACAATTAAAGCTGACAGGTGCTAACATTGTCTTAACTGTCTTAACACAAATCTGTTAATAATCCCAAAAAAAGTACTCGAAGGTTTCTTGAACCTTTTAAAGTACGAACTGCAATGGTACAGATGTGTTTCTTTGTCTCAAGGTACAATTCTGTTCCATAAAAAGGTCCTGCCCCAGTGACAAGAGTTTGTACCTTCTTTGGTACAACATTGTACCATTTTGGGCGAGGCAGTGGCACAGTAGTTAGTGCTGTCGCCTCACAGCAAGAAGGTCGCTGGGTCGCTGGTTCGAACCTCGGCTCAGTTGGCGTTTCTGTGTGGAGTTTGCATGTTCTCCCTGCCTTTGCGTGAGTTTGCTCTGGCTTCCCCCACAGTCCAAAGACATGCAGTAAAGGTGAATTGGGTAGGCTAAATTGTCCGTATTGGATGAGTGTGTGTGTGAATGTGGATGTTTCCCAGAGATGGGTTGCGGCTGGAAGGGCATCCGCTGCGTAAAAACTTGCTGGATAAGTTGGCGGTTCATTCCGCTGTGGCGACCCCGGATTAATAAAGGGACTAAGCCGACAAGAAAATGAATGAATTAATTGTACCATTTTTTTTCTGAGAGTGCACCATAAAAGGTACAGAACAGGTAGGGGTGTCAAAATTAATCGTTTCTTTGGTGCACTGCAATGCAGACGCGGACAATTCGGTATCGGTTCAGTAATAATCATAACCAGTTATTACTGACGTCATTTACCTCATATGCGCTCTGTCGCGAGGGAGGCGATCGCGAGTATTTACAGCGCTTTAACTACTTAAAACTCATAAACTGTGCACAATTTCACTGTGTGTGTTTGCTGGATCAGTCTTTCACTGACATATACAACAATAGCCCCTATTTCACTGAGATCGAGAGAATGAAAGTAGCCTACTCCATTTCTGTCTCTCTCGCTCTCGCTCTGTCTCTCTCTCTCTCTCTTTCTCACACACACACAGTGGCCCATTTGACCTGCTGGCGTGGCTTTTCTTCTCTTTTCGGCTGTTTTACAGCGTTACCTTTGCATACAGAAACGAGCGCGTGTCTGCAGAGTTTTCTCCACCGTGTCTATCATACATCAGCTGTGAGATCGTCGCTGCCGCCTGCCGCTTATCAGTGTCACTCATCTGTGAAGAGCGCAGCGCGCAAGAGCCAATCGCAATCGTTTTTTTTTTGAGGGTGTGACCAATCAAAGAGGTGTAAGAGAACTAGACAAGGATCAGAAATTGAGCTGGATATTTATATTTTTTTATATTATTTGCTAAATGCTCGTTTTGTTTAAAGTTACAGTTTATATATCTGACTGTTTGTATTAAATTACAAAATTGTATTACAAATAGTATATAAATATAAATATATTCATACATTTTAATACAAGAAATGCTGCTGTGAAGAAAATATAAAACTGTATGGAAAGCACCGTCAATGCACCGTGATGCACCGAAATATCAAATTGAACCGAATCGATGGCATGATAATTGTAACCGAACCGTGAGACTAGTGTAGGTTCACAGCTCTAAGAACAGGACCATAAGAGTTATTTGCTGTACTATATAAGGTACAACTTTTACAAAGGTACAAAAGTGTTCCTTAAGGCACATTATTTGTACCACTGTGTACCTTTTTTCTGAGAGTGCATGATATACAATGTTATACTGTATATACTATTATTGTTGTTGTTTCTGTAAAATTGTCTCATTGTATTCTAGTGTGAGCATAGGCCAGTCTGGCTTTGCTTTCGGTTTTTAACTAGCTGACATTTTCACGGCAGCAGTTCACGTTCATTCATCCTGGTTTTTGTTGGTTTTTTGGCATAAAGACAGAAACGTCATTAATCTGCAGCACAGAAGTGAGAAATCTCTGTCTTGTTAGTGATGTAGCCAGACTTAAGCAGTGTTTTTTGGAGCTCTTTGAAAGCTTAGCTCAGAGACTGGATTATTGCACACCCACTGAGAACGAGCAGTATTTTTAGTCTCCATAGAAACAGCATATGACTTTATGGTTTGTACAGATTGTGTGGTCAGTTTGGTGTGTTTGGTCAGAGTTGTATAAACAGGCAGATGTTGCTTTTGAAGGGACGTGTGTGTGTGTGTGTGTGTTTGTTTATGTGATCGTTGCGTAATGTTCAGATGACAGTCATTGCTGTTCTCTTCTAGTCCCATGCAAACATGGAAATGTATTTAAATGTGTCTAAAATTTCTCCTAATGCTTCTAGCCTTCTGTGAAATCTGAGCGCTGGTGTGCTTTAAATAAATAGTTTAGTTCGGATTTGGATTACTATAATAACGTGGCTGTGTCAGTTGGCATTTCTGTGTGGAGAGTTTCCCCTGGTTGCTTTGATTTCCCCTACAAGTCCAAATACATGCGCTATAGGTGAACTGACTGACTTACTTACTTATGCCCTCCACCCCTTCCGGGGCATGGGCCGCCAAAGGTAGATCCCAGAGGTTCCTGTCCTGGGCCATTCTTTCTACTTGTCCCCAGGTGTAACCCATCCTTGTGATGTCTGCGTCAAGGTCGCGTCAGGTGTTTCTTGGACGGCCTCTCTCCCGCTTCCCTTGGGGGTTCCAACTGAGAGCCTGTCTGGTGATGCTAGTTGGTGGTTTGCGTAGGGTGTGCCCTATCCAACCCCATCTTCCCTTCCAGATTTCTGTTTCTATCGGAGGTTGACAGGTCCTTCTCCATAGGTCAGTGTTACTGATCGTGTCAGGCCAGCGAATGTGCAGAATCTTTCTGAGGCAGGTGTTGATGAATGTTTGGATCTTTCGGGTGGAAGCTTTGGTTATCCTCCAGGTCTCTGCCCCGTACAACAATACTGATTTCACATTAGAGTTAAACAGGCGGATCTTCGTGGTCATGGTAAGTTCTCTCGAAGCCCAAATGTTCTTAAGCTGGATGAAAGCAGCTCTTGCTTTGCTGATTCTTAGGTGAACTGAGTTAGCTAAATTGTCCGTAGTGTGTATGTGTGTGAATAGGAGTGTATGGGTGTTTCCCAGTGATCAGTTGCAGCTGGAAGGGCGTCCGCTTCGTAAAACGTGCTGGTTAAGTTGGCTGTTCATTCCGCTGTGGCGACCCCTGAGTAGTAAAGGGTTTAACCCAAAAGGAAAATAAATAATTGAATAATAATAATAATATAATAATGCTCAGTCTACCCGAGTATTGTTGCTGACCATGTGCATCCCTTTATGACCACAGTTTTCCATCTTCTGATGGCTATTTATATTAAGTTGATCCCATTTTTGTCTGTCTGTCCAGTGTAGGTGATTTCTTAATAGTTTAGTTAGTGAATATTTAACCATAATATTTCATGACCGTGCTGAAAAATCCAGCTTAAACCAGCCTAGGATGGTTGGCTGGTTTTAGCTGGTGGACCAGCCTGGTTTTAGAGAGGTTTTGGCCACTTCCAGACTGGTTTTCAGCCACTTCCTGGAAAGTGACCAGCTAAAACCATCTAAAACCAGCTTGACCATCCTGGTTTAAGCTGAACATAGCTGGTTTTGGCTGTGCTCCCAGCCTGGCTAGGCTGGTCAAGGTGGTTTTAGCTGGTCATTTCCCAGCCTGTCCATCTAAAACCAGGGTGGAAATAGCTGGAAACCAGCCTGGAAGTGGCCAAAACCCCTCTAAAACCAGGCTGGTCGACCAGCTAAAACCAGCCAACCATCCTAGGCTGGTTTAAGCTGCATTTTTCAACAGGGGAACACTATTTCCTGTTCACCCCACCTGAAGTTTAACCTGTTGCCAGGCAACAGCACTGACCTCTAATTAGGTAAATAACCCCTGCTCGTTTTGTTTTTACTATTGATCAAGAGCCACGGTGTGTTAAATCAGCTGAATCCAGAACAGCAGAAAGCAGCCTTTCATTTCACTAGTCCTCAATTGATTATTTTCCCTTTGCTTCACAAAAGCGTATCAGCGCTTCATTAGCCAAACACAAACACTACATGTGAAGAAAGCTCTCTTTACTTTAACAGCACATACACATACACACACACACATACAGGAGCACATACAGTTGCAATCAGAATTATTACATTTGTTTTTCTTTTCTAAATATTTCCAATATGACATTTAACAGAGCAAGGAAATTTTCACAGTATGTCTGATAATATTTTTTTTCTTCTGGAGAAAGTCTTATTTGTTTTATTTCAGCTAGAATAAAAGCAGTTTTTAATTAAAAAAAAAACATTTTAAGGTCAATATTATTAGCCCCTTTAAGCTATGTTTTTTGGATAGTCTACAGAACAAACCATCATTATACAATAACTTGCCTGATTACACTAACCCTAATTAATTAACCTAATTAATTAAGCCTTTAAATGTCACTTAGAAGTGTCTTGAAAAATATCTAGTCAAATATCATTTACTGTCATCATAGCAAAGATAAAATAAATCAGTTATTAGAGATCAGTTATTAAAACTATTATGTTTAGAAATGTGTTGAACAAAAAAAAATCTGTTAAACAGAAAGTGGAGGAAAAAAATAAACAGGGTGCTAATAATTCCGGGGGTCTAATAATTCTGACTTCAATTGTACAGATGGGAATAAACAAGAGCCACTACTTCTGCAAACTCACGGAAATGAGAAACACACACTGCAAGATGTATGTTCTTTCCTCCTATTAGGACTATAATGCTTTAAATGTGACCT
This sequence comes from Danio rerio, assembly GCF_049306965.1. Taxonomy (NCBI): domain Eukaryota; kingdom Metazoa; phylum Chordata; class Actinopteri; order Cypriniformes; family Danionidae; genus Danio; species Danio rerio. The sequence continues at coordinate 50,749,518 of NC_133184.1, read as the reverse complement.
TTTGGGCTCCCAAGATGTAAAATAAATCCCTAGAGTGTGTATGTGAAGTTTCACCTCAAAATACCCCACAAATAATGCTTTATAACTCTTTAAAACTGACCCTTTTAGCCTTTGATCCTCATTGTGTCGTTTTGGTGACTGTTGCTTTAAATTCAAATGAGATTCTGCTCTTTCCAAAAGAGGGCGGAGCTACAAATGCCTGCGTGTCAGCGTAGTGGCAAATTCAAATTCAATCTCCAACTATTCCAGCATATGTTTTACATAGCGGTAGCCCTTCCAGCTGCAACCCAGTACTGGGAAACACCCATACATGCTCTCATTTTCACACACTCATACACTACAACCAATTTAGTTTATTCTATTCACCAATAGCTCATGTGGGGAAAACCGGAGCACTCAGAGGAAACCCATGCCAACACGGAGAACATGCAAACTCCACACAGAAACACCAACTGACCCAGCCTGGACTGGAACCAGTGACCTTGCTATGAGGCGACAGTACTAGCCACTGAACCACCATGCCACCCCGTCAGCTTTTATTTGAGAAATATTTCCAGAGAGTTAAAGTAGCCATTAGTTTCAAAATCATACATGTGCGTTTTAAGGCTCATATCTGCAGTGGCTACTTAGCCAGTCCCGCTTAATCAATACTGCTACTTGGCCTGAAATATTGGAGAAACACTCCTGTGGAGAATTCAGACTTCCAGAATTTGATGGTTGCAAAAAAGAGCAATGAAAGAATAGAGAGAAAAGGTTGGATGAATCAGCACTGAAGAGCCTGCAGAGAGAGCAGTGGTGTGTGTGTGTGTGTGTGTGTGTGTGTGTGTGTGTGTGTGTGTGGTTTTAGTAGAAAAACTGGTTTATAGTGACTCACTGAGAGGACATGCTGAAAAACACAGTCATTCAGGGCACTTTCACTTCTGAAACCACAAATTACTTTCTGGATTTATAATTTATAGTTATGAATAACACATCGTTTTTGCTTCATTCTCTAAACTACCCATGACATTTTGTTCAAATGTAAAATAAATATTTTGTCAGTTAAGGCTAATTTAAAATAAATAAATAAGTTAAAATAAATACATAAGTAAATAAATGCAAAAGTAAATAAACAAAAGATAAAAAAGTAAATAAATAAGTAAATACATAAATAAGTAAATACTAGGGATGTAACGGTATTGTAAATACCATCATACCGCAATATTAATTTTTTTCAATATTACCGAAGTCGCATGACTCGGTTAAACTATAGGTCTTCTGAGAAAATTTGCTCAGGCGAATGAAGTGAACGGGAGGTAGCGAAAACTACAATTCCCATCAGCCCATGCTTGACCATCATCCCTTGCGGTCTGTTGTCGCTACAGATCCAGTAATGCAGAAATGGAGTGTGCTGCTAGAAGCGAGGATGAAAAAGAGCTGAAAAACTCTAAAGCGGGTGTTGTCGCCGCGCGCGTACTGAATAGCGGTGTTGTCGCGCGAGTTCTTATCAGCTGTGTTGTCGCGCGCGTACTGAATAGCGGTGTTGTCAACACACTGTTCAGATTGATGCAGACATGAGACCTCTATCTTACTCATGGTTTGTCCTCTCAAGTGGGGGAAAGACAATGCACAACGTTACCCACTGCTGTCAACCTGGGCCAAGTCATATCTCTCTTGTCCCAGAAACCTCAGTCCCAAATGAGAGGTTTTTTTTTTCTGTTGCAGGGGACATTGTAAATACCCAGAGATACCAGCTTTTACCAGATTATATTCATATGATAATTTTCCTTTAAACCCATCTCTATCTAAGTGAGTGAGTGATTAAATGTTGAATGTGATGAGTTTTCAACAATACTAAATTGAAACTTTATTTTTTTTACATGGTTTAATAATTTTTTGTTATTAAAATTGAAGATCCTGTTTCAAAGCTTACAGATAGATGGCTAATTTGTATGTCATTGACACTTTTGGCACTTTTTTGGAGTATTTTCATAAGTTTTGTTTTTCCTGTAAATAATTCAATAAATACCGTACCGTGACATTCATACCGAGGTATTACCATACCGTGAAATTCTGATACCGTTACATCCCTAGTAAATACACAAATAAGTAAATAAATACATAAATAACTAAATTAGTGAATAAATCCATAAATAAAAAAATAAGTAAATATATAAATAAGTAAGTAGTTAAGTAAATAAGTAAATAAGCCAATAAATAAGTAAATAAATGAATGAATAAGTAAATATGTAAGTAAATAAATGAATAAGTCATTATGTAAGTAAATAAATGAATAAGTAAATAAATAAATAAACAAGTAAATAAGTAAATAAATACACAAGTAAATAATTAAATAAATAAATACACAAGTAAATAAATAAGTAAATAAATAAATAAGTAAATATATACATTTATTAATTTGAAACAGCGACCTTCTTGCTGTGAGGCGACAGTGCTAACCACTGAGCCACCATGTCACCCATGGGTTGTTTATTTGCAATTGATTTATATCTTATAATTTTCTTCTGATTCTGCATCATATGCTTGTTAAAATCATAATGTAATTTCTGAAAAATTAAAACATTTAATCATTTTGCTTGTGTAACGGATTGTTACTTTTTCTCTACTTTATCACTAATTCAGTTTATTTGTATAGCGCTTTTCACAATAATTATTGTTTTAAAGCAGTTTTACAAAAGCTGCACATTATTATATTACAATCAAATTCAAAAAAGTTAAGCTATTAGCTGCTAATTACTATAACTAATTAACTAGTGTCTAATGTCTTATCATATTATTTATAATTAAGGTATTATATATGAGGATTGTTAACCTGCAGTTTTGTAGTATTTAAACTACCTGACAAAGGTCTTGTTGTGGATCCCAGTTGTAAGAGCAACTAATAATAACTTGGCTTCTTGTTGATCCTTTGAAAAAGTGGCAGAAGGTCGATTTTCTGCTGAATCGTCTGTTGAACAGCATTCCAATCATCACAAATACTGCAGAAGACCTACTGGAACCTGCATGGACCCAATATTCTGACAGAAATCAGTCAAGTTTGGTGAAGGAAAAGTCATGGAGTGGATGCCAACATCAACAGCTTTAGGTATCAAGACATTTGTGATGCGCATTACATTACAAACCACAGGAGAGGGCAAATTCTTCAGCAGGATAGCGCTCCTTCTCATACTTCAGCCTCCACATCAAAGTTCCTGAAAGCAAAGAAGGTCAAGGTGCTCCAGGATTGGCCAGCCCAGTCTCCAGACATGAACATTATTGAGCATGTCTGGGGTAAGATGAAGAAGGAGGCATTAAAGATGAATCTAAAGACTCTTGATGAACTCTGGGAGATGACTTTATTAATAAGTGATTTGAGTCGTTGCAGAGATGGATGGATGGATGGATGGATGGATGCAGTCCTCCAAGCTCATGGGAGTCATACACAATTTTCATTCTGTTTCCACTGCAGCATGACTTTATATTCTATATTGGACATTATTTTCGTTAAGTGACAAGACTTCTGTTTAAGCAAAGTCAGACCTTACTGACCTAATTAAAAGAATTACAAATCAAGGCATGGTCATATTTTATTTTACTAAAATAAGCATAATCTAGAGGCCTTTGCCTTTATAAGCCACTTCTTTTTTTTATTTTTTATTTTTTTTATTAGAATATGCAAAAATCATACAAATACAAGAAAACGTCAACAAATAACAAATACAAAGCAACGAAACAAAAACAAAACAAAAACAACAACAATATAGTCATGTACTGGTATGTGCGTGAGTGTGTGCGTGTGAGTGTGTGTATGCATGTGGACAGGTCAGAGTACATACATAAGGAACAATAACAGTCAATAAATGAAGCAAGTGTCACAGATATAGATAAAACATATAGAAAGAAACCAGTCAGAGGTAGGGAGTAACAACAATGCTTATTAATGTATGATAGTAAAAATGAGAGTAAAAAGAAAGAAAGGACAACAGTAATAACTGACAACAATAATAATAAAACACAAGTGCTACACCAACTACTACTACAGAAAGTTACTTATATTACAGCTACTACTACAGCCACAACCACGACTACTACTACTACAATGTCTACTAATACTGATACTACTACAACGACCTATAAGCTACTTCTGATACCAACTGATCAACTAGAAGTCAAGCTATTATTTGTTGTTCCTAAAACTTGAATAGGCAACAAGACATTCGTCAGGTAGTGTGATGATTTCTACTTGTACATGTCTAATAAACTGTATTTAATTTTAAGTGTTTTCCATCTTATGCATTAATGCTGCCTGTGGTTTGGCTCATTTAAGGGCTGATTATGAAAGGAAGGGACTAATCCTGCAGTTGTATATCAGCTCAGGTCAGTGTCTTCTGCATTGCCTTTGTTATGAAGGATGTGCTGTGAAATGTTGTCCTGGTAACAGCAGTACGTAAGAAATAGGCCATCTTGCATGTTGAATTCATAATCAATTTTCAAGTACTCCAGCATGAGGAGTGAGTTTAGCCTGATTTCGATCCTTGGACCGTAGAAACCTTTTTTCATATTGATGATTTGCTTTTTATTTGTTATGCATCTTAAAGGTGCCATATACTACATTGATTCAATAGTGGCTTGGATTGTTACATATTCTCATTTATAAACCCAGAAGATACCCCTAGAATAAATAGCTTGGCTTTGACCATATTTGGAAGGGTTGTGAATATTAATGAGCATTACTTTGATGCTAAGCAGACACACACACACACACACACACACACACACACACACCCCACACACACACACACACACACACACACACACACACACACACACACGCACACACACGCACACACACACACGCACACACACACACACACACACACACACACACACACACACACACACACACACACACACACACACACACACACAGTGTGATGTACTCGTACACATCCAATATACAATGGTGTAAAGCAGGGGTCACCAATTTTGGTCCTGGAGGGCCAGTGTCCCTGCAGGGTTTAGCTCCAACTTGCCTCAACACACCTGCCTGGATGTTTTAAGTATACCAAATAAGACCTTGATTAGCTTGTTCAGAGGTGTGTGATTAGGGTTGGAGCTAAAATCTGCAGGACATCGGCCCTCCAGATACAAGTTTGGTTACCCCTGGTGTAAAGTAACAAATTACAAATACTCACTGTAACTGAGAACTTTTACACTTTATTTCTGCCAGCTGGGGTTCCCGGAAACAAAAGTAAAATATGCCCTTATATTACAGAAATTTACCATAAAATAACGAATATTAAATTACAGAAATTTACCGTAAAATAACGAATATTAAATTACAGAAATTTACCGTAAAATAACAAAAATTAGTTTACAGAAATTTACCGTAAAATAACGAATATTAAATTACAGAAATTTACCGTAAAATAACGAATATTAAATTACAGAAATTTACCGTAAAATAACGAATATTAAATTACAGAAATTTACCGTAAAATAACAAAAATTAGTTTACAGAAATTTACCGTAAAATAGCAGAAATTAAATTACAGAAATTTACCGCAAAATAAGGAATATTAAATGACAGAATTTTACCGTAAAATAACAAATATTAAATTACAGAAATTTACCTTAAAAAAATTAATATTAAATTATAGACATTTACTGTAAAATAACGAATATTTTATTACAGAAATTTACAGCAAAATAACGAGTATTTAATTACAGAAATTTACCATAAAACCAGAAAGTTAAATTTAAGGAAATTTTTGTAATTTAACATCCGTTATTTTACGGTACATTGCTATAATTTAACAGCCAATATTTTATGTTTTTTTTTCCGGCACTCCAGCTGCCAGAAATTAACCGTAAAAATTACAGATTTTTTTACAGTGTAGTTTTTTTTAGGAATTGTAATTTACTAAGTAGTTTTAAAAATGTGTACTTTTACTTTCCCTCGAGTGCATTTTTATTGCTGTGTTGGTACTTTTACTCCACTATCTTTCTTCAACTTGCAGTCACTACTTTAGTTTTTCTTGTCAATGGGGTATAAAAGAATAATTCTTGTGATTCCTGTCCAATCGAATTGCACATAGAAGGTAAATCGCATCATAATGAACTACCTCAAGACATGAGCGATTTATAATTGCAGCAATTATTAAAAGTGTCCCAGATGTCAAAAATCTTTATACACATTGACCCATGCAGGTCACTGATGAGAAAATGATGGATGTTTATTGTATGAAGACCGAAATGGCCTCAAACACCCAGCAAGCACAAGATGACATTATGATAACAGATTGACATTGTACATCAACGTCGTGGGTATATTGCGTTTTATTTGAAAATGAAAATCGGTTTGATGTCAGAACTCAATGTCAGGGTGACGTCAATGTCCAACGACCAACCTAAAATCATCCAAATATCAACGTCTAATGATGTTATAGCTTGACGTTGTGTGGACGTTACCACTATGACGTCTATCAGACGTTGGATTTTGGTTGCCATATCTGATGAATAAATGTCAGTGTAGGATGCCAATATGATTTAAAATGTTGGCTTGACGTTGGATTTTGGTCACTTTTCAAAACAACCTAAAAATCAAACACATATCAACGTCATTTGATGTCGTTATTGGTGATCAAAATAACCTTGTCCTTAGACGCTGGCTAGACATTGAATTTTGGTCACCTGATGTCACGACCTAAATATAACCTAATATTAACTTCTTATGACTTTGTGTGCCTGCTCGGCAATAATAAATTTCATGTAAATGCATCAGCTTTTTACAGCATAATACTACTATTTTGAGTACATTTGAAAGGTTTTTAAGCAAGTAATGTTACTTTTATTTATATATATATTTTTTTATTGTAGAAAAGTGGGAGGAGCTAAACAGGCAGTTATGGAGAAGCAGTTGGTGGAACTAAACAGAATGATGTATAAACAGTGGGCGGAGCTAAACATACAGTGATGTAGAACAGTGGGAGGAGTCAGACAGTCATGGAGAAGCAGTTGGTGACAGCAGGCGGAGCTAAACAGACAGTGATGTTGAAACTGTGTGTAGAGCTTAACAGTCAGTAATGTAGAGAAGTGGGAGGGACTAAACAGACAGAAACTGGGCAGAGCTAAACAGACTAATATAGAAAAGTGGGAGGAGCTAGACAGGCTGTGATGGAGAAGCAGTTGGTGGAACTAAAACGTTAGTGGTGTAAAAACAGAGTAGCCAGAGCTAAACAGACAGTGATGTAGAAGAAGAGGGAGGAGCTAAACAGACAGTGATGGAGAAGCAGTTAGTGACAGTGGGCGGAGCTAAACAGACATTGATGTAGAAACAGTGGGCGGAGCTTAACATACAGTGATGTAGAAAAGTGGGAGGAGCTTAACAGGCGGTGATGGAGAAGCAGTTGGTGGAACTACACAGACAGTGATGTAAAAACAGCGGATGGAGCTAAACAGACAGAGATGTAGAAACAGTGCAGAGCTTAGCAGACAGTTATGTAGAAACGGTGGGTGGAGCTAAACAAACAGCTATGTAGAAAAAGTGGGAGGAACTAAACAGAGTGATATAAAGGCAGAGGGTGGAGCTAAGCACACAATGATGAAGACAGTGGGTGGAGCTAAACAGACAGTGATGTAGAAGTTGGCATTTTTCTTCTATGGAGGCGGAGTTTAGCCAGACATTCTGCACTTTCTAAAATCTGTAGTTTTGGCAGATTGACTTCAGTAAGCCATTTTTAGACTAATAGGAATGTTTTGAGTTTTGAAACTTACAGGATGTTTTTATAGTACAATGATCTCCTAACATAACCTATAAAGGATCAAGACATTTTGGATTTTTCAGTTCATCAGCACTTTAAACGCAGTTGTATTGCATTATGAAATATTGACCTAAAGTATTGTTCTGTTTGTTTTCTCCGCAGGTGGCGGTTCTCGTTTTACCTGTACATATTTACGTACGGTGTGCGCTTCCTGAAGAAGGTAAACACTTTGTTTTGATAATGGTCAACGTGAAGCTGTAAATCTTTCATCACTGACAGCTCCATACATCTGTTGTTTTGTATTTTTGTCCATGAACCACTGCCAGGATGTTGGCGAGCAGAGCAGCTTTATAACAGCATTATCATATAGATGGAGAATCACACTTTTTTATTGACTATTTTAGCATTACAATGACAAAATGCAGTACACATACAGAGTTGTTCTTCTTTTCTGCTTTTCATTATCTCTGTTTTGTGGAGCGAACATGCAGACGAGATGAGTTAAGAGAGATGTCTTCTCTGGCTTGGTTTTAATTTTATTTGCGGTGTTGTGTCGAACAGCGAGAGACTGCATACATAAACACTGCACCCTTCTTCTCATAAAGCTGTTCATAATTTATTGCTCTATGCATAATATAGATTATTGTCCTCCAAGTAAACATGTTTACATACACTGGCCCCATCTTTGACTCTTCAGTGATGCAATTAAAGCATAAATGACATAGAAATCAAGATTGTTTTGTTATTTACTCATTTCAAAGTTGTTACAAACAAGGGCTGCGCAAAATAACACAAATGGAATTCACTGAAGCTTATCATCAGTCCTGATAAATGTTTTATATAAAGACAGTGAATCTGTAACGTTCATCTGGCATATGTATATGCATATGTACACTTACCGGCCACTTTATTAGGTACACCTTATTAGTACCGAGTTTGACCTCCTTTTGTCTTCTGAACTGCCTTAATCCTTTGTGGCATAGGTTCAGCAAGGTACTGGAAATATTCCTCTGAGATTTTGGCTCATATTGACATGACAGCATCACACAGTTGCTGCAGATTTGTCAGCTGCACATCCATGATGCGAATCTCCCGTTCCACCACATCCCAAAGGTGCTCTATTGGATTGAGAACTGGTAACTGTGGAGGCCATTTGAGTACAGTGAACTCATTGTCATGTGTGAGAAACAAGTCTGAGATGATTAGCGCTTTATGACATGACGCGATATCCTGCTGGAAGGATCCATCAGAAGATGGGCACACTGTGGTAATAAAGGGATGGACATGTTTAGCACCAATACTTAGGTAGACTGTGACATGCTCAATTGGTACTGATGAGCCCAAAGTGTGCCTAGAAAATATCCCCCACCCCATTACACCACCACCACCAGCCTGAACCGTTCATGAAAGGCAGGATGGATCCATCCTTTCATGTTGTTGACGCCAAATTCTGACCCTACCATCCTAATGTCACAGCAGAAATCATTAGGATCAGGACTCATTAGACCAGGCAACGTTTCTCCAATCTTCTATTGTCTAATTTTGGTGAGCCTGTGTGAATTGTAGCCTCAGTTTCCTGTTCTTAGCTGACAGGAGTGGCACCCGGTGTGGTCTTCTGCTGCTGTAGCCCATCCGCCTCAAGGTTGGACGTGTTGTGTGTTCAGAGATGCTCTTCTCTATACCTTGGTTGTAACAAGTGGTTACTTAAGTTACTGTTGCATTTATATAAGCTGGAACCAGTCTGGCCATTCTCCTCTGACCTCTGGCATCAACAAGGCATTTGCACCCACAGAACTTCCGCTCACTGGATATTTTCTCTTTTTCAGACCATTCTCTGTAAAGCCTTAAGATGGTTGTGTGTAAAAAATCCTAGTAGATCAGCAGTTTCTGAAATACTCAGACCAGCCCGTCTGACACCAACAACCATGCCACATGTCACTTAAATCATCTTTCCTCCCCATTCTGATGCTCGGTTTGAACAGCAGCAGATTGTCTTGACCATGTCAACATGCCTAAATGCAATGAGTTGTGATTGGCTGATTAGAAATTTGCGTTAACGAGCAATTGGATAGGTGTGCCCAATAAAGTGGTTGGTGAGTTTATATGCATGTATAATGTATATACATAACACTTTTTTTTATTTTCCTTCATTTTTTTTGCATTTGCTTCACTTTTAAAAAGTAATTTAAACATACAGCTTTAGAAAGCTATTAATATTTAAGAATTAACACAAATAATTATTAAGTTAATTATTATTAACACAAATGTCTGAAAAACATATACAGTATATATTTATTTGTATAATCTAGGTACTTGCTACCACTAAATATTTTCATTTTTTCCCCATCCAATCTGATAAATAAACTAATTTACCAATGATTTAAATAGGGATGAAGCATTATTTGCATGGTTATTCATAACTGTCTGTTCCAGAATTTAGTTTATTCGAAACTCTTCCTTAAAGTAAACCCACACATATACTACAGTTTATGGACTGAAGAATAAAGGTAATGTTGTGTGTCTTTAGAAACTAGGCTAAAGGTGAAGCGTTTGCACTGCTCTACTGAATGAGTTCATTTCTCCCGCTGCTGTTAATAATAGTAGCTCAGGTGAAAGTGAACTGACTTAAACCCAATACAAGCCTATACAGCTTATGTGGGTGGCGATCTAATAAGCAGATATTGAAGAGCACGTTCTTTCATTCTTATTATAAAGTGACGTATTAAACCCTTCAGTGTTGCTGACCAGAAAATGATTACAGACAAACACTTTAAAGAGGATTGAAGTATATCAGAATTGTTTTTTTCTGAATAAGATGCAACTATATGTTGGGCTGTATGTAAAACTTTTCATTTATTGCTTATTGATAATTTATAGCTTTTTTAATCACTTTTTATTTTTATTGCATTTTTCACTGTTTGATTGATTCCAGGGGAAAATAATTTGTTCAAGCGGCACACATCACATAAAATACAATATTTAAATATATCATAAAATAAAAAAAAATTAAATAACAATAAATAAATAAATAGTCAATGTGTAAATAGCTTGTAATGAAATAACATGACACATGAAATAAATATAGTAATTTAGAGTAAACACTACAGTGTTTTTATCCTATACTATAGTAAAGTAGTTGAATTAATCTGTTGTGGTAATTCTACAGTCTCTTTATTAATGTTGTTAGCACAAAAACCTTAATATTTATTCATTCATGGATGTTTTCTTCCCCTCAGAATGTTACTTTATATCTAATGATACATAATGTTCCATGTTTCCGAATGGACAGAGAAAAGTAACATAACAAAAACATCACCCTCAAAAGTAACATTAAAACATAGTAAAAGTACTGTAAGTTAATCAAAAACAAACACAAAACACACACACATGCACACGTAAGTCAATGATATATGAGCAGTACCACACTCGTAGCAGTACTATATGGCTGTATATCGGCACTAAGGCACTTGAGCCAATTGCACGCCTCCCACAAGTGCCGATATACAGCCAAATCTCACTACTAGCCATGTGATATTGCGATTATACAATACTTTGACGGCAAAATTTGAGTATATAAAAAACAAAATCTAATACGGAGTCTCAAAAATCCTTTTGTATGAGGAACTACTTTCATCCGCCATTCATTCACATCTGCAGCTGACGTCAGAACAGCAGAAACCGTTGATCATTCACCAACCTCACTTTAGAGCTAGTATGTGAATGATTCTCTAGCGTAATGTCTAAAGTGAAAACAAAGCTGGTGATTTTTAAAATTATAAGGATAAACAGCATGAAATGCCATCAGTCTACAGAGATTTCCCCGTATTTCTCAGTTGCAATAATGATTTTACAATAATTAATAGTGAAAACCTAAAGCAAAGCAAGCACTGGCAGATTACTATGATGTAAAATAGAGCTGCACGATTCTGGCTAAAATGAGAATCGCTATTTTTTTTTGCTTAAAATAAAGATCACGATTTTCTCACGATTCTGTAGATCTAAAATAAAGGTTATTATGAGTGGGCTATTGTTATTGTTATTTCTCAAACATATGGTAAAAAAATTATAATAATATGTAGGTCTACTGGTTCTCATGCACAATACTTTGTGTTCGCTATGAAAAAAAAAACATATTAAATGCTTGTCGTAGCCTAATCATAACTCTATAATTCCATATGATTATTTAAATGTGCATGCTTTTGGTTTCAATTTCACTGCTAAGTGCGGTTCATACTTTCCGCGCGGCTCTCAAACAATCACTCTGTTTCACAAACTAAACGTTATTTACAACTTTATTACTTGTTACTCACAGCCTGTGCAGGTTCTGTACACTAAAGTAGACTTTAATCGCAGGCGCGCGCCTGTGAATCGTAGAAATGCTGGATTAAGATCGTCTAGGGCAGGGGTCTCAAACTCAATTTACCTGGGGGCCGCAGGAGGCAAAGTCTGGGTGAGGCTGGGCCGCATAAGGGATTTCACAAAAAAAATCCTCAAATGTCATAATTAACAGTTTTAATTATTTCTTCTGAACATGAAGTGTCCTGAACATTAATAGAACATTGAGTGAAGATTATGAACAGTTCTTCTGAACATGGCATCTTTTGCCTACTTCTTGCTGCCAGAGACTTGACAGCGCTTCTTCTCACAAATCTGAACCACATTTGGCTTTAGAGCGGAAGCAGTTGAGACCCTCAGTATGGCTTGAAGATGATCATCATTAAGTCTAGACCTGTACTTTGACTTATTGAAGTCCTAGGGAAAAAAGTGGGGGAACTCACTCAAAACTTCCATTCCCTCACCTAAAAAAGGCGTATATATGTATAAATAAAACACCCCCACCCCACTCCAGTCACATCAGTCTGTACCAGTCTGTATCTACCTATAATATCAACACAATCTCACGACGCGACACACCCTCGGTCCCGCCCTTCAGTAGGCGCTCGATAACACCGCTCTTGAGGACGCGGGCGACAACACAGCTGATCAGCTCCCCGCTCCACTGATTCTGTCAGAGTACAGCGGTCGGCGCGGGCCACAAAATATTGCACTGAGGGCCGCAAATGGCCCGCGGGCCGCGAGTTTGAGACCCCTGGTCTAGGGGGTCGAATCGAGATCGCAATCTTTTTTCGATTAATTGTGCAGCTCTCGTATAAATACAGCACTACAACATACATAAGAGAGAGATCAACTTAGAATTTCACTTACCTGTTTTATAATGATTTGAACAGCTGTAGTTTATCGCCCCTAAGGACTTATTATGCAATCTCTGTCGCCATATTGTGGCGGAACGTCAACCATCTTTAGTCTGCCCAGTATGACAGGCTGATAGATGGCGACGCACTGTATCTACGAAATTATAAATATTTAAAATTGGCACTATCCTTATAAATAAACTGCATAGTTGCTTGACTAAAAAACCCTCCAAAGTACATTTTGTTGTCCAACAGCTGCAATATTTGTCAAACTGTAGTGAGTTGTTTAGTCCCTCTTCATAATATATATATATATATATATATATATATACATACACACACATTTTGTTTTGTTTTGTTTTTGATTAACTGACAACTAAGATCAAGTCAAAAATAAAAAAGCTTAAAATGTCATTCAATTTAAATTTAAATTATTTTCCTGAAAACAAGCACCCCTAGTAGTTTGATTTCTATCCAATTTACAGTGTATATCTTTCCATCACCAATAATGTTCTGAACAGCAATGCTTTGACTCATTTACAGAAACATAAAATAGTCACAAATGTAAACAATCTTATATTTGTTAGCTGGAAACACACCAGTCGTCAGTTTAGATGCACGGCCCTCTGCTCGTCTTATTTTCTCAAATGTCCTTTGATAAAGATGCTGTGAAGTAGCTAATTAGCCAAGCGCTGCGTTGGATTGGATCATGTGTCTGCATTCTCAGCAGATCTCAGAGGAAAATCATCCCATTCACAATGCCAGCCTTTGATGCTGAATAACTTTCCTACATAATGATCGAGGGGGAGAAAACAAAGCAAAAAAAAAAAAATAATAATAATAAAATAAATAGATTCAAAGCTTTTCAGTCATGAAGCGCTGGGGATAATGACGGCACTTTCAGAGTTTTTATTTTACGCTTTGATGTAAACAGTAGAATTCAGAAGCCATTATGTTGTGTTTTTTAGCCTCAGGAGATCATTTATCTGTCTGTGTTTGATTTTAAAGAGCCCGTGGCTGTGGAACACCAGAGAGTGCTGGTACAACTACCCCTATCAGGTACATCTACAATCCACTTACAGTATGTTATATCAATCACAATTCCTGAAGTGCCTTTTTCTTTCTGCAGAGATCAGGCATATGTCATTGAAATACATGACTTTTTTTGTGAAACATAAAATACGTTGCTCTGGGTACATTTTGTTGCACAATTCAGATGACAAATCCACTAGAGGGCACTGTCTAGATCTGTGTTAATCTAAAATATATGTTACTTGGGGTTTGTTTTGTTGAAAGTTTCAGATACATGTCATTTTTTTTACATGTCAAGGAGAAGCAGAGCTTGTCATACAGATCACCTGGCAAACCACTGACCTAAACCTAACCAATTGTGTTTACAAACGCAAACGTAAGCAAAATGTTTAAAATTATCCACCTAAAATTTGAAATTCATTATCAGGCATCAAGATTTAGTTCAATATGTTAGCTCATGACGAGGAAGGGGCGCAGTAGGTAGTGCTGTCGCCTCACAGCAAGAAGGTCGCTGGTTCAAACCTCGGCTCAGTTGGCGTTTCTGTGTGGAGTTTGCATGTTCTCCCTCCCTGCTGTAAAATCCAGCTTAAACCAGCCTAGGCTGGTTGGCTGGTTGTAGCTGGTCGACCAGCCTGGTTTTAGAGGGGTTTTGGCCATTTCCAGGCTGGTTTCCAGCCATTTCCAGCCTGGTCTTAGCTGGTCAGGCTGGAAAATGACCAGCAAAATCCAGCTAAAACCAGCTTGACCAGCCTGGTTTAAGCTGGATATAGCTGGTTTTGGCTGGACTCCCTGCTTGGCTAGGCTGGTCAAGCTGGTTTTAGCTGGTCATCTCCCAGCCTGACCAGCTAAGACCAGGCTGGAAATGGCTGGAAATCAGCCTGGAAGTGGCCAAAACCCCTCTAAAACCAGCCTGGTCAACCAGCTAAAACCAGCCAACCAGCCTAGGCTGGTTTAAGCTGGATTTTTCAGCAGGGCTGCCTTCACGTGGGTTTTCTCCAGGTGCTCCGGTTTCCCCCACAGTCCAAAGACATGCGATACAGGTAAATTGGGTATGCTAAATTGTCAGCAGTATATGAGTCTGTGTGTGAATGTGTGTGTGGATGTTTCCCAGAGATGGGACGCTGTGTAAAAACTTGCTGGATAAGTTGGCGGTTCATTCCGCTGTGGCGACCCCGGATTAATAAAGGGACTAAGCCGACAAGAAAATGAATGAATGAATGAATGTTCGCTTATTGTCTCGATTTAGCATGTTGAAAAAGCATTGACTTAGGTGAGCCCTCTGACTGGCTATTCAGCAATGAATAAGACAGCAAGCGTGATGTAGAGAAGTGACGTACCAATTAAAGAAGGAACACAATTGTAGCTGTAATTTTGCTACACTTCTCAAATATTTGCAAACGGTATACATTATTAGATGATCAGACATATTTGCAGGAGTGAATCAGTGACAATTACTGCGATAATGGTACTAAAAACTGCTTTGTTTACATTTTGCACGTACAGGCCGAAAGTTCACACATTCTCTTGCGCACGCAAGGAACATGCTTTCTTGTTTCAGCTGGCTTTCATGTTTGGTGTTCACACGCACATTTTTGGTCCAGATGGAAGCAGATATGTGTGGGTTTTGCCAGTGCTAGTTGTTTGGCATCAGCTTGGTGTGTACCGACCTTTAGCATTGCAGCTCATGATTATGCCTTACATGTAAACAGCCCACAATTGTTAGCCTATTTTTTTGCACTGCTTCTCCAACAAACTCAACCCCATAAATTTTTTTTTTCTTTATTTCTAGCTTTTCTCTTTGCAATTTGTTTGTTGGGTCTTGCCTGTCGTCTCTCACGTGTGTCTTTGTTTATTTAATTACTCGCGCTTGTCGAGTTGTCTCACATGTACCCTATCATCTTATGTGTGCGCTTTTAAAAAGATTTAAGGGTGAGCCAAATGTATTTGATTATACATCCTTAAACTGTTTTTTTTTTTGTTGTTAACAATCTTTCGTTCGTCGATAATTATTCCTTTAAATATCATTAGCATGAAAGAGTTAGCATCATACTGCCCCCTACTGTTCATTTGTTTGTTTTTGTGGTTTCACAAAAAAATGTCGTCTGAAACACATATTTCCAATGAGCCTGTGTTAGTTTTTGGTCTCTCTGACTCTTAAAATGTGCATCCAAAATACACAATCCCATGATTAACTCAACATTGAGGCATCCTAGATGTTTATGACTTTCCTCTTTCAGATGAATTCAGTTGGAGTCATTAATAACAATTCTCTTGGCACATCCAAGCTCTACATTGGCAATGGTTGTGTGTTTTTCTTTTTTTCACAAAACAATTCCAGTGTAGTGCCTCTATTCATGATAAAAGTGCCTCAAATGGCTGTAGAGGGTAAATAAAGATTTCCTGTAGTAAATTGATGCGTTTTCTTTAAAAACAAATCCATATTTAAAACTATTTAGGCAAGGCAAGGCAAGGCAAGGCAAGTTTATTTATATAGCACATTTCATACACAATGGCAATTCAAAGTGCTTTACATAAACAAGAATAAAAGAAACAAGTAAAATAAAAGTAAAAACAAATAATAAAAATGCATAAAAACAAAACAAAACATAAAAACAGGTAAAATGTGATATAAAAGAATGAAGAAGAAGAGAAAAACATGATTGTGATTTATGATTTAGTTTGACTTTTAGTGAGAGACTGCCACCTTTCTCTTCTTCTTCTTTTTGAGGTGCATTTTTGGTGCATTAGCACCATCAGCTGGACAGGAGAGTGAATTCTTTTCGTTGAATATGACATGACGTATAGCATGAGAGTCGAGAATTAGAAGTGGAAAAGTACAAAATCAAGGATTAACCTTCCTGTCATGATCGGGTCAAATCTGACAGATTTACAACTTAATTCAATTCAGCTTTATTTGTATAGCGCTTTTACAATGTAGATTGTGTCAAAGCAGCTTCACATAAATGGTCATAGTAACTGGATCAGGGTAGTTCAGTTTTTAGTGTTTAAGTTCAGTTTAGTTTAGCTCAGTTCATTGTGGTTTGAAGTCATTATTGAGAGTCCAAACACTGAAGAGCAAATTCATCGATGAGTAGCTTTTCAGATCCTTAACCATGCCAGCCAGTGGCCACAGCGGAGAGGGATAAAAAATTTCACCAATCGGAGAGTGAAGAAAAAAAACCTAGAGAGAACCAGGCTCAGTTCGGCACAACCATTTTCTCAGCTGGCCAAAAGCCTGTGCAGAGCTACAGTCTCAGTCTCAGCAGTTAAAACACTCATAAATATTGTGTTTTACATCTGATTGCCTCAAGGCCTTATGATATCCTCCACACATGCATTTGAACATGAAAAGTTATGTTCATGTCTTTCATTGAATTTTGAGTGTTTTAATCAAACTTGTAACACCTGTGCTGTTCCCGGTCAAAAGTGACCGCCATAGGAAATAAATGAGTATTCAGACTATATTTAACCATCAGACAGAAATCATCCCCATACACACTACACCAACTCACTCACTCACTCACTCACTCACTCACTTCAGACTGAACTTTTGCAGGTACACATCTCTTTTCTAATTTTGACAGCCCTAAAAAAAAACTAAAATTTTAAGATAAAAAAAAAACATAACTTAGTTTTTTTCCTGTTGTTAAAATGGTCATTTTGGTGACCCAGTGGTGGGTTGTGGCTGGAAGGGCATCCGCTGTGTAAAACACATGCTGGATAAGTTGGCGGTCCATTCTGCTGTGGTGAACCCTAATTAAGAATAAAGAGCTACTAATTAATCAGGGATATTGATTACTAAGCCTAAAAGAAAATGAATGAATGAATGAATGAATGAATGAATGAATGAATGAATGAATGAATGAATGAATGAATGAAAGAAAGAAAATGATAATTTTCCCAGTATGGGTTGCAGTTGGAAGGGCATCTGCTGTGTAAAACCAATGCCAGAGTAGTAGGTGGTTCATTCCGCTGTGGCAACCCCTAATAAATCAGCAACTAAGCCAAATTAAAATTAATAAAATGATCATGGGTCATTATTGAACCGCTAGTCAACAGGAGGGTTTACGATTACTGCATATGTATATTTAACATTGTAAATGTTCTTTTTTCTAGCCGTTAACAGTGGATCTACATTACTACTATATACTGGAGCTCTCTTTCTACCTGTCGCTGCTCTTCTCGCAGTTCACAGACATCAGAAGAAAGGTATGTGAAATGAGTTTATAACCATCTACTCCTTATTTAGAGCTTGTAAAACCTTTCCCTCCTCACTGCATTAGTTAAGGGCTGCTGGTTATTGTACATCTGAACTCTGAAGGATGCTGTGTGTACTTACGAAGAGTGTTGATGCTTCAGTGTTTGAGTGTTTTTCACTCTGTTTTTTGTTGTTGGTTTCTTTTTTTTCTGGTTTTGGAAGAACTTGTTGTTGAATGCTGAATTAAACTTTATTTTTTAATGTTTAGGACTAATCTTGGATATAGAGGTTCTGCAGGGTTATAGTAGATAAAAGATAAAAGTAAGACTTTTTAAGACCAAGTTAATCAAATGTCAAAGTATTTAAAATCTAAAATCTCTCATTATATTCGTAAATGTACATTTTAATGAAAACTGATAATAATTTTGTTTTATCAACACTTTCAAATACTACTTTCTATCAATTTACATTACATTTTAATTCATTATATATATGTACTCACAGTTAGGTCCATAAATATTTGGACAGCAACACAATTCTAACATTTTTGGCTCTATACACCAACACAATGGATTTGAAATGAAATGAATGTTGTGCTTTAACTGCAGACTGTCAGCTATAATTTGAGGTTATTTACATCCAAATCAGGTGAACACTGTAGGAATTACAACAGTTTGCAAATGTGCTTCCCACTTGTTAATGGTCCCAAAGTAATGGGACAAGTGGCTTCTAAGCTGTTCTATGGCCAAGGGTGTGATATTCCCTCAATATCTCAAATAAAATGAGCAGATAAAAAGTCCAGAGTTCATTTCAAGTTAATTTCAGAGTTCATTTTGCATTTAGAATCTATTACTGTCACAGTCAAGCAAGCCGTCATTAGGCTGAAATAACAAAACAAATGCATCAGAGAGATAGCAAAAACATCAGGCATGGCCAAAACAACTGTTTGGAACGTTCCTAAAAACAAGAAATGCACCAGTGAGCTCAGCAACACCAAAAGACCCGGAAGACCACAGAAACAACTGTGGTGGACGACTGAAGAATTCTTTTGCTGGTGAAGAAAACACCCTTCACAACAGTGGCCAGATCAAGAACACTCTCCAGGAGGTTGATGTTTGTGTGTCAGAGTCTCAAGAGAAGACTACACCAGAGTGAAAACAGAGGATTCACCACAAAATGTAAACCATTGGTTAGTCTCAATAACAGGAAGGCCAGATTAGAGTTGTAAAAAAAGTCTTCACAGTGCTGGAACAACATCTTATGGACAGATGAGATCAAGATCAACTTGTACCAGAGTGATGGGAAGAGAAAGAGAGGAACTGCTCATGATTCTAAGCAGTGAAGCTGACATGGCGTAGGCATGTATGGCTGTCAATGGAACTGGTTCTCTTGTATTTATGGATGATGTGACTGCTGACAAAAGCAGCAGGATGAATTCTGAAGTGTTTCAGGCAGTATTTTCTGCTCATACTAAGCCAAATATTTCATAATTCCTTGGACTGCGCTTCACAGAGCAGATGGAGAATGACCCAAAGCATACTGCAAAAGTAACCAAAGAGTTTTTGAGGGGAAAGAAGTGGAATGTTATGCAATAGCCAAGTCAATCACCTGACCTGACTCCGATTGAGCTTGCATTTTACATGCTGAAGACAAAACTGAAGGAAAAATGCCCTAAGAACAAGCAGGAACTGAAGACAGTTGCTGTAGAAGCCTGGCAGAGCACCAGCAGGAATGAATCCCAGCATCTGGTGATGCAGAGGATTTGCAACCAAGTATTAAAAAGGGAAGGTTTGATTTATGATTATTATTCTTTCCAATTACTTTTGGACCCTTAACAAGTGGGAGGCACATATGCAAACTGTTGTAATCCCTACAGTGTTCACCTGATTTGGATCCTGATTAGAATTATGTCGATGTCCAAATATTTATGAACTTAGGTTATAAAAGTTTTTCAGCTTTGCAAAATTCAGCTTTGAATCACATGAATAAATTACTTTATTAAATATATACAAAACAATTATTCTAAATAATCATAATAATCATAATAATCATAATAATCATAAATGCAGCCTTGTTGACCAGAAGACAAAATATTAAACCAATGTAATCAAATGACATATCTAACATTTTATAAATTGCTCATGGAATGGTGTGGAAACATTTGACCATTTGTATTTTATTTTTACTTTTTTTAATTTTAATTATTTATTTTTTTTTTATTTCTTTTTACAAACTATAAAGATTGAAACCATCTTCAATAAAACATGAGATTCTTCAGGCCACACCATAAAATCATATTGGTCCAAAATTCCTCATAGCTCATAGCACCTGGACGTCATAACTTCTGTTACGGCTCCAGTTTTTCAGTGTGAACAGGCAAATTTCATTGACACTGTTCTGGATGGGACACACATGGACAGACTCAAACAAATGCCATGCAAATGAATGCAAATGTAAAGAGCTGAACTGCAGCCTGTGAGTCTGAAACGCTGGATGTGTTTAGGTTTTGATGTATGTTTTACAGGTTTTATTTGCTTCCTTCTCCAGCTCCTCATTGTCAGACAATTCTTGTCACTGTTCTGCTGTTTGCTGACATGTTTTTTGTTATCATACACTCTAGTACAAAACGCGTTGGGACAAATATGCACAAACAACATTCATTCATTTACTTTTCGGCTTAGTCCCTTTATCAGGGCCAGAGTGGGACTCCTTTTCAGCCCTGAAGTTTCAAGCCGTAGACCGGCCCACTTCAGTTCATGACTGACTACATTAAAATAACATCATTTTCAATTTAGTACTTCACAGTTAAGATTTATTTGAACAGTTAACACAATGTAATGTTGGTAACACTTTACAGTAAGGTTCATTAGTTAATGCAGTTACTAACATGAACTAATCATGAACAACACATGTACAGCATTTATTAATCATAATTGAACATTTACTAATGGATTATTAACATCCAAGTCCATGCTTGTTAACATTAGTTAATGCACCATGAGTTAACATGAACTAACAAAGAACTACTGTATTTTCATTAACTAACGTTAACTAACATGAACAAATACTGTAGTAAATGTATTGTTTATTGTTTGTTCATGTTAGTAAATGCATTAATTAACGTTAACTAATGAACCTTATTGTAAAGTGTGACCATAATGGTTAACAGTATCAGAATCTACTTTCCGTAAGTGTTAGTGCTCATATATATCCAAACCTTGAAATGTAAAAATATCAAATAAATACAAATATGAATTAAGCTGCATGTATAGAATAAAGATTCAAATCAAATGTATTGAATTTTCTTTTGACACTATCACGTCTTTTTCAAGGAAACAGCTGCTTTATAACTTCAAATATTTGTCATAAATATGAAAACATTAAAGGGTAGCTAAATCTCCAACACTATTCTTTAAAACATCACAATGTTCCTTTCTGCAATATCTGAATATATGTTGTTGGAGCCTATGTGTTTGAATTTAATAAGTAATGTTATGTGATGCATTTCAGTTTTGAATATTTTTGTTTTGAATTGTTTGCATTTGAGAACTGAGATTATTCATATGTGTTTTTCAGATGGATATTCTGTGCATTTGACATTGAGGACATGTAGCATGTTAAAAATTGTGTGCGGGCTCTTTAAGAACTGCGTCTGTCAAATCTGACGGCAGTGCGTTCTTTAGAAGACATAGGAGTCACACAATTTTCTTTACCGCATCCATAATGGTCGAAATTTGAGGTTGTATTGTGGTTATTTTAATTTATGGATCTCTGAGTGAAGATTAAAAGTCAACATCTGACAAGAAACGGACTTCATAGATTTCTTTATTGGACATCATTAACCTGCAGGCTGCATTCTGCTCATGGGGCTGCGAGAAAATAAATAATAAGAGTGGAGCTGCGGTAAAATAATGAATAAAAAGAGTGAGGCTATGGTCAAATAAATAAATGAAAGAAAGAAAGTGTGACTGCTCAAAGTGCAGGCAGTTAGGGACACCGGCCCTCGTGGCCAAAAAAAAGGACCGGCCCACTGGGAATACTCCCAGTCCTCCCGATTAGCCAATCCACGCCTGCCCTTTATTAATCTAGGGTCACCACAGTGGAATGAACCGCCAACTTATCTAGCATATGTTTTACGCAGCAGATGCCCTTCCAGCTGCAACCCATCACTGGGAAACATCCATACACTATTGTATTTACACACACACACTCTGCCTTTTTAGCTTATTCCATTCATCTATAGCACATGTGTTTGGACTGTGAGAAAACTGGAGCACCCAGAGAAAACCCACATCAACACGGGGAGAACATGCAAACTCCACATAGAGGCCACCATGCCACTCTTCATTATTAAATAAACAAGGATTTTTTTTTTTTTATTACAGTAAATCTGAACTCATCTCAGATTTCCTGAAATGTCAGATGTCAGTTGTAATTTTCATAAGCTAATATTGATTTTGAACTACCTAATATATATTTTAAACAAATTAAAGTGTGTGTGTGTGTGTGTGTGTTTTTCTGCAGGATTTTGTGCTGATGTTCGTGCATCACGTGTCCACCATCTCTCTGCTTAGTTTCTCCTATGTGAATAATATGGCTCGAGTGGGAACGCTGGTCTTATGTCTGCACGACGCCGCCGACGTCCTGCTCGAGGTCAGTCACTCTAACATCCATTAAAATCAAAACACACTGCAATAACAATATATGCATGATGCCGCGGTTACGCTAGACTTTGTGCATGCGAAATTCTGTTGTATGGCGCTGTGAAAAGGTGCGGGATTAAACAAGATGATTAGACCAGTATATATATATTTATATGTATATATATATATATATATATTTATATGTATATATATATATATATATATATATATATATATATATATATATATATATATATATATATATATATATATATTTATATATATATATATATATATTTATTTATATATATATATATATATATATTTATATATATATATATATATATTTATATATATATATATATATATATATATATATATATATATATATATATATATAAATATATAAATCTAATTAAAAATAAATTAAATGTCTGCATGTAATGGACATAAACCATGATTTGTGTATGTGTGTTTGCAGGCTGCTAAGATGGCGAACTATGTGAAGTGCCAGCGTCTCTGCCCGCTGCTCTTCGTCATGTTCGCACTGGTCTTCATGGGCTCCAGACTGGCACTTTACCCTGTGTGGTGAGACTGGTTTATCACCTTCACTCTGTGCTGTTGCCGATAGCGATGGTTTCTATGACTACAGCAGTCGAAATTTGAGGACCAGATCAAAATCATCACGCTTTTACAGACATTTAAATCACACAAAAGATGATGTACCATGCTTTATTAACATAATATGCAACTATTATTATTATTATGCATTATTCTTTCTTATTATTCATAGCGCTTGACTTTTTCCACATTTTTTATGTTACAGCCTTACATTTGGGTGATCTAAGTTGTCCGTAGTGTATGTGTATGAGTTTGGATGGTGTTTCCTATTGATGAGCTGGAAGGGCATCCACTGCATAAAACATATGCTGGATAAGTTGGCGGTTCATTCCGCTGTGGTAACCCCATCTTAATAAAAGGGACTAAAGCTAACTGATGAAAGCTATTTGATACGAGTTATCATAACTAATAAGCTTAACTTTTCTAAATTTGATTGTGATGCAATAGTATACACCTTTTGTAAAGCTGCCTTGAAACAAAAAAATATATATTGTGAAAACAGCACTATACAAATAAACTTAAAATGAATCCTTAGTAAATAGTGAGTTTTCAATTTTGGGTGAACTATCCCATTTATGACTCTATGAAACCCATAGTGCTGTGTAATGTATGTTGCTTGTAATGTCCTCATGAAATTTGTGTGTTTGCAGGATCTTGAACACCACAGTGTTTGAGAGCTGGGAGATCATAGGCCCGTACCCGTCCTGGTGGCTCTTTAACGGACTGCTCGTTCTTCTTCAGGCGCTGCACACCTTCTGGTCATATCTAATAGTGCGCATCGCCTGCCGGGCCATTTCCAGAGGAAAGGTGAGAAGGACAAACACACACCTGTGACAAGCACTGAATGATTTCAGAAAAGTACATTTGAAGTCAGAGTTATCAGCCCCCCTGTATATTTTTACTCCAATTTCTGTTTAAAGGAGAAACAGAAATTGGGGAAAAAATAAACAGGGGGGCTGATAATTCAGGGGGGCTAATATATATAATGTATATTAATTGCCAGATTTTTTGTGATTATATGTGATTTCTTTTAAAGCTCTTTATATTCATTTATTTAACAAAAACAAAACACTGCATAGTATGAATAAAAACACAATATTACTGTGTTATTATTGCAATTAATAAGCATCTTTCTAAAATTAGTATTTGACACTTGGCCACACAAAATGCAAATGATCACAATTATTTACAATTTTAGTGTTTTGCGTACAAATGCAATTTTGTTTATGAACAAATACATTTCACATTGTTGCAAGAGCACACAATTGTTTCATGAATCAATGTTTTTGGGGTGGATGCAATATTTTTTTGAGGGAGAATGCAAAAGGGCTGAAATATAATCTTTCCTTTAGAATCATTGTGTTGATTTAAAACTCATTATTATTGGTTTGATGAACCACTTTAACCTGATGCTTTTTCTCTCTTCTCTGTTTTCATCGCTGCGACTAAAGGCAGGAAAATGGAATCCTTTACATGTGAGTACATTCATCAACCAGAGAGTTTATAAAGTAGTGTTTAAAAAGAAAACAAATGGAAAAAAACACATTTAGGATTTAGTTGTTTTTAAATATGTTATTGAGTGAGGATGCAAAAAATTTATCAAAATTGACACCTAATGCTGCAAAAGATTTCAAAATAAATATTGTTCTTATAGTTTTTTCAATCAAAGTCTCTGTTTCCTCAAATTTCACTAAAATCTTAGGTTATTTTCATAGCACAATGCAAGAATTGAAGCAAATTATGCTAGAAGTTGTGAGAAAAGCGGTCTCATTATAAAGTCAAATCAAATATGTTTAAGGCTGCAGTATTATATATAAAAGAACCTGAAAAATCCAGAGGAATTCTTCTGAATGCTAATGGTCTAATCTGATTCAATTATCTATGCTAAGTTAAGCTAAAAGTGCTCTCGCCACAGACACAGATCAACTGAATGAATTCAGAAAATTATCAAAACTCTGGACATTTTTGAGTGAGATGCTAATGGTCTTATCTGATTCAGTTATCTATGCTAAGCTAAGCTTAAAGTGCTCCCGCCAGATACGAGATTGGCTGAATAGATTCAGAAAATTATCAAAACTATGGACATTTTTGAGTAAGATGCTAATGGTCTAATCCGATTCAATTATCTATGCTAAGCTAAGCTAAAAGTGCTCTTGCCACAGACGCAGATCAACTTAATGAATTCAGAAAATTATCAAAACTCTAAAAATTGAGTGAAATGCTAATGGTCTTATCTGATTCAATTATCTATGCTAAGCTAAAAGTGCTCCCGCCAGATACGAGATCGGCTGAATAGATTTAGAAAATTATCAAAACTCTTTACATTTTTGAGTGAGATGCTAATGGTCTAATCTGATTCAATTATCTATGCTAAGCTAAGCTAAAAGTGCTAACACCAGACAAAGACTGGCTGAATAGATTCAGAAAATTATCAAAAACTCTGGACATCTTTGAGTGAGATGCTAATGGTCTAATCCGATTCAATTATCTATGCTAAGCTAAGCTAAAAGTGCTCCCGCCAGACAAAGATTGGCTGAATAGATTCAGAAAATTATCAAAACTCTGGACATTTTTGAGTGAGATGCTAATGGTCTAATGCGATTGAATTATCTATGCTAAGCTAAGCTAAAAGTGCTAACGCCAGACAAAGACTGGCTGAATAGATTCAGAAAATTATCAAACCTCTAGACTTTGAGTGAGATGCCAATGATCTAGTCCGATGCAATGGTCTATGCTAAGCTAAGCTAAAAGTATTAAATATTGAAACAGTTTTAAGTAGTTTTATCACTTCGGAATCTATTTAGTGGATTTCTGGGTCAGACATGACCCCTTTTAGCTTAGCATAGGTCATTGAATTAAGCCATTCGCATCTTACTTATAGATCTATGCCAGGGGTGTCCAAACTCAGTCCTGGAGGGCCGGTGTCCTGCAGATTTTAGCTCCAACTTGCCTCAACACACCTGCAAGGATGTTTCTAGAAAGCCTAGTAAAAGGTTGATTAGCTAGCCCAGGTGTGTCTGATTGGGGTTGGAACTAAACTTTACAGGACACCGGCCCTCAATGACCGAGTTTGGACATGTAACTCTATGTGAGCAGTAAAATGAGCCTATTGTCAATAATATGAAGTGTTCTTTTAAAAATGGTCCTAAACATAGCATTTATTGTCATGTAAACCATGTTTTTAATCTTCCCAGGTGTCAAAGGACGACCGCAGTGACATTGAGTCGAGCTCTGACGAAGACGAGCTTCATCCTCCGTTGCAGAAACATCACACTAACGGGACCAACGGGGCCCACGGCACCAACGGCTACCTGTCCTCGTCCCTGTGTCCAGACGAACACTAACTAGCCGGACGTTTCCCGGCTCCCAGCTGCATCACCTCCGTTGTGTCAAATCATGTATGAACATTACCAGGCCCGTACTGGAACTTCAATAATGTGAATGCGGTTTGTTTTCGGTCGGTCGCTTTTTTTTCCCACCGTTTTCCCCCTGATGTTTTGTGTTCCGTTCGTTTGCTTTTGTTTGTGGCCATTTGTAATGGAAGCACCTTTTAGATTGAGCGCGGCTCACTCTTTTGGTTTCGAGCAGATGAATGAAAGCGTTATTTCTTTCATAATCACGTGAGCATGCTCCTGCTGCTGCGGTCATGTGTTCTGGCATCATGGGAATAGTAGTTTTCTTGGATTAGTGTCTTTTTGTATATTTATTTATTTGTTGTATCTTTAAAAACTGTGCTGCTTTCTTTTTAGTTTTGAAACATACATTACATGATAAGACAGCGGTGCTGGAGCCGGTGCTCAATCTGTGCGTTTACACTAAAGGAGTAGCCTTTTTTTGAAGTCATTGGTCTAAATCATGCAAGCACAACATATGAATGTGAAATATAGTGCAGTTGCATTCGGAAAGAAATTGCAAATCCAAATGCAAACTTTTAGACAAAATCTCTGGGTGTGTTCACATTTGAAAAGCTTGGTTAAAAAAAAATAACTCTGGTGCATTTGTTGTGTTCATGTGGTTCATTTGATAAAATTAACCGGTAGAGATGCACGGCTCAGCTAAAATGACACCTGAATCCGCGGCTTCATACTAATCATCCACCTGCCCGCACTAATAGTTTTATCTGATATATGTTTTCCGCACCCGACCAGCGGCCAATCATCACTTTATTAATTTAATTCTTTGTTTTAGGCATGATGATAGGTCACTGTAGATATTAACAGCAGATTCAGTGAGCTATAATCTGCGGGTCTCTGATAGAAAATTAATAGGTTAATCGTAAACGTTTTTGAATGAACATTTATTTATAAAAACAAAAAGTTTAACTTTAGTCAAGATTTTCTTCATTTTCAAATATAGAAAGTAAAAATAAGACATGTTAGCTTTTACAGATACAGGAACAAGATAACAAAAATGGTGCTACGGTAGCCTAAACGGCAGCTATGTTGTGTGTACTTAGCTATTCTCTTCTGTGCAAAAACAGAACAGCATCACTGAAATTCAGGCGATTCCGCCTTGCCTCCAAAACGTGGCCAGCTGCACTGAATGAGCGTTCGCTCGCTCCTCTTGTTGTAGGAATGAACATGATTGAAGATTCTTCTCACAAGGCGCTGCGGACGTGGAAATAAACAATCTTGTTTCTCCCAGAACGATAGCAGATTTTCCCCTGACGACTCCTCTACCTGAAACTTTAAACAGTAGGCTACTCTTGCACTTCATCCATTATTTTGGGCGTCTCATCTTTACTATTAACCAGTCACTCCAGGATTTTGTGACTTCAATAGTTCTTGAGATCAAACAAGAAGAACTATACAAGAATTTCTCCTGAAAAAGTATCCTAAGTTTTGAGAAAAGCTGTCACAAAATCAGTCATTTAAGGCTGCAATATTACATATAAAAGTCCCTGAAAAACACTTAACACATTCTTCTGAATTCTGGTGCGCAAACAAACAAATGGTTTGTCTAAAATATGAACAAAACATAGAGCTAAAGACATCTAAACAAACCAAAAACATCACGATGTCACAGAATGTGTCAATTCTGGCCAGTTGCCTGATGTGTTTTTAAATGTTAATACTTGTTTGAGTATACACCGCAGTAAGGGCTCATTCACACAATGGGCTCTATTTTAACGATCTAGGCGCAAAAGTCTAAAGCGCATGGGGCAAAAGCATTAAGGGCATGTCTGAATCCACTTTTGCTATTTTAAGGATGGTAAAATATGCGCGGTGCATGGTCTAACAGGGTTGTGCTTATTTTCTTAGTGAGTTATAGGTGTTTTGAGAATAAACCAATGTAAGTCTCTTCTCACATTCCCTTTAAGAGTCTGTTGCTTCACGCCATAGCGCATTTGCTATTTACATGGCAGACTTTGTAAGTGGAAAAACTGAACACTTCACTAGAGAGAAAACAATTAAACAGACCATCTGCAGCGCGAGGATAAAGAACGAGCCTCCACGATTCGGCCTCTTTACTTTCTCTCTCACTTTCTCCCTATCGGGAGTAAGGAAACAGTGTTCCACTGAAGACATCCATTAGTCTACATATTTCAATTTAAGCTTGTTTTAATAAAACAAATATAAATATGAATATTAATAGGAGATAATAAATTTTCTCCCTCAGCCTCAATGGATAGTAAAGTCTTTATTGGATGCGCACGTCAGAAGTAATAAATCATACGGGAACTCCTCATTTGCGTTTTTTTTTTTTTACTATAAATTTGGTTATACTATTCGACTCACATACTGTCCTACACTGTAAAAATACTTTATTAGGCACATGTCCAACTGTTCGTTAATGCATGGTCCGAAAAAGAGAAAGTATCCAGTGAGCGGCAGTTCTGTGGGCGCAAATGCCTTGTTGATGCCAGAGGTCAGAAGAGAATGGCCAGACTGGTTCCAGCTGATAGAAAGGCAACTCAAAATAACCACTCGTTACAACCGAGGTCTGCAGAAGAGCATCTCTAAACACTCAACACGTCCAACATTGAGGCAGATGGGCTACAGCAGTAGAAGACCACACCGGGTGCCACTCCTGTCAGCTAAGAACAGGAAACTGAAGCTGCAATTCGCACTGGCTCACCAAAATTGGACAATAGAAAATTGGAAAAACGATGCCTGGTCTGAGGATTCTCAATTTCCAACAACATCATAAAAGCAACAACATAAAAGCACGGATCCATCCTGCCTTGTATCTATTAATCAGGCTGGTGGTGGTGGCGGTGCAATATATATTTTCTTGCCACACTTTGGGCCTATTAAGACTGTTCTGAAGGCAAAAGGGGGTCCAACCTGGTACTATTAAGCTGTACCTAATAATGTGGCCAGTGAGTGCATTGATAATTAACAGTTTCTTTGTTTTGTGTTTCACACGTTTTCGGTTTATTTACGGTTGTGAATTGCATTATGAGAAAGTAATCTTTACTCTGTCGTCTTTGTAGAGTTCAATTTTCAACATCAAGTTTAACAAACTAACAAATATTGACGTTTTAGTAGTGTGAAATAATATAATGTTAACAAAATAATATATAGAGAGAAATAAGTAAAAATAATATATTTTTTGAAGATATTTGTACCATAATACACAACACCAACCCAGACAATACATCACTTTAAACTATTAAAAATGTTTGTAAGTCACTTTTTTACCTTTTTAAGGCTAAAAAAAGTTGTAAGAAAGATTAAAGTCCCATAATGCAATTCAAAAGCAGAAATAAACAGGGGGGGGAAGGAAAGCTGCTAATTTACAGCTATTTTTCACAGTGTATATAGTAGAGAACTATGAGATTTCAGACCCACCGAATGTATTAGTAACATTTTTAGATTTTTTTTGTTTCATCGTCTGAGTATTGACATCTGTTTTCATCAAAACAACACATTGATGTGTCTGGAGTGCTCAAATGTGGCTTGTGCATATTCATATCTATGGTCTAAACTGGTAATGCTGTATGATGCTGTGATTGTGTTTCACTGTATGTCCAGTTGCCCAGTGACTTCAAATGGTTTAAGCACAATGATGCACTATGGTTATTTGAGATTATAATTCAGCTCTCAAGCAGAAATCAGTACAGAGATTGAGAAATCCAGCAGTTGAGCACCGGTTCCGTCACGAGCACCAACGTCTCCATGAAATACGAATAACAAACAGTGTTTTAAAAATGGAAGAATCACCCAAGTCAATGTCCAAATGAACCAATATAAAGGTATGCATCACAGATCACTCATATTCCTTCTTAAAACTTATTTTCTGAACTGTTTTAAAGTTTGGGCTTAGTAAGATTTTTGTTTTAAAAGATGTTCATCAAGGCTACGTTTATTTGGTAAAAATACTGTATTTACAGTGGGTGACATGGTGGCTCAGTGGTTATCACTGTCACCTCACAGCATAAAGGTCGCCGATTCGAGCCCCTGCTGGATCAGTTGCCATTTCTGTGGAGTCTGCATGTTCTCCCCGTGTTGGCGTGGGATTCCTCCGGGTGCTCCTGTTTCCTCCACAGTCCAAACACATGCACTATAGGTCAATTGAATAAACTTAATTGGCCATTGTGTATATGTGTGAATGAGCGTGTATTGGTGTTTCCCAGTGATGGGTTGCAGCTGGAAGGGTATCCATTGCGTAAAACATATGCTGGATAAGTTGGCGGTTCATTCTTCTGTGGTGATCCCAGATTAATAAAGGGACTACGCTGAAAAGAAAATGAATGAATGTTAATTATTTTCGGGATTATATGATGAATTAAAATGTTCAGTTAATGCATCCTTGGGGGAAAAAAAAAGTAGTGGACAGTGGGGACCATTGCAATATGGAGCAGTTGCACAAAGACTTATTCATCCAATCAGGATAAGGCTAGTGATAATATTCATACTACATATTCTCAGTTAGACCATCCTTCAATCTGAGAGAAATGTGACCATTCTTTCAGTATCAAACTCCTTTTGAGGATTTCTCATACGGTCTAATCTGTTTTTGTGAAACATTATTAATTAGTATGAATTTAAATCATTGCTTTCTTAGCTTTAGATAGGTATAGATATAAGATGTTAAAGCTATTGTATCTCTCTAGCATAGATGGTTTAATAATGGTTGACAGTTTTGTCCCCAATTAGAAAATTCATTTTAAAGTTTGTCATTTTAACAATCTACTATTTTAAATTTGATCACAGTTGCAAAGTAATTTAATTTGAGAGAATGAATGCTTTAAATAATTAATTTTAAAAAAGTTCAAAGTGGGGGCTCGTCCGGGATAAGAGTGAGGTTTAGGGGGTGAGTGTGTAACGGAGGCCAGCTAACAAAGTGCTATGCGGGTAAACCTCACTCCTCTGACATTAAAAGGTGCTCTAGCGACAGATGCAAGAGGCCAGGCTCTTTAGCCTCCTTAATAAAGCATCTGAATCCCATGCAAAATAAGTAAATAAATAAATAAACTTGCCGGTTTGATCCCAACTCAGACCAGGCTGGGAGCAGTACGACCGATGGGTTACATGTGTGTACTTGTCCAGGATTGGAGTGACGTTTAGGGGTGAGTGTAAAAGAGGACAGCTAGCAAAATGCTATGCAGGTGAACCTCACTCGTCTGACCTCCAAAGGTGCTCTAACGACAGATAATTGAGACTATAGTCTTTAGCCTCCTTGTTAGATTACCCAACTCCCATGCAAAGAATCGCCGGTTCGATCACAGCTCAGACCGGACTGGGTGCAGTAGAAGGGTGGGTTACATGTGGGGGCTCGTCCGGGATGAGAGTGAGGTTTAGGGGGTGAGTGTCATGGAGGCCAGCTATTTAAGTGTTATGCAGGTAAACCTCACTCCTCTGACCTCAAAGGGTGCTCGGCGACAAGACGCTAGCGGCCAATGGTCTTTAGCCTCCTTGTTAGAGCAAATGACTTCCATGCAAAGAATCGCCGGTTTGATCCCAGCTCAGACCAGGCTGGGAGCAGTAAGACCGGTGGGTTATATGTGTGGGCTTGTCCAGGATGGGAGTGACGTTTAGGGGTGAGTGTAATAGAGGACAGCTAGCAAAATGCTATGCAGCTAAACCTCACTCCTCTGACCTCTAAAGGTGCTCTAACGACAGATAATTGAGACTATAATATTTAGCCTCCTTGTTAGATTACCCAACTCCCATGCAAAGAATCGCCGGTTCGATCACAGCTCAGACCGGACTGGGTGCAGTAGACCAGTGGGTTACATGTGGGGGCTCGTCCGGGATGAGAGTGAGGTTTAGGGGGTGAGTGTCATGGAGGCCAGCTAGTGAAGTGCTATGCAGGTAAACCTCACTCCTCTGACCTCTAAATGTGCTCTAGCAACAGACACTAGACACCATGGTCTTTAGCCTTCTCGTTAGAGCAACTGACTCCCATGCGGAAGGTTGCTGGCTCAATCTCAGCTCAGAGCAGGCTGGGTGCAGTAGGTTAAATGGTTACATAACCAATTTACAATTAGTCTGTTTACCAAAAAATAAAAATAAAATCCCACCTGATGTTTTAATTTTTTTATTATTACATTTGAATAAATGTTGGAACGGTCCTCCTGCTCGGGGTCAGTTGCATCGTTTGACTTTGTCTGTTCAAGTTTAAATTCTGCAAATATTATCATACAGCATGTACACATGTTATAGCAATGTGGATGGGTGTCCAATAGATGTGAGTTTAACATATTAAAATTTGGAGTTTCCACAACAAAACAAACAAACAAACAAACAAAAAAAAACCTGTCTTTGAGAAACTGAAGGAAAGGCAAGAAGTGTTGCAACTGTCCCCTCTCTCCACTATTCATCTCATTTTACTGAGCCCAGACTTTTGATAACAGATTATCAGATTTGATTATCAGATCTATTGTTCGAAATTGAAACGGAGACTTATTTTAATTTAATATTTTGAAAAAACAAAACAAAAAAGGATTCAGCTTGTTTTAAGCAAAGTGTCTGCATCTTTATTTCCAGGAAAGTATTTATTCGATGTGATATTCATTCAGCAGGTATATTATATTCGATAATCACTCCTGATTGAATCCCAGTCTGTTTCCAATCATAATCAAGGTTTGATTTCATTACTGTACTTCAGTAAATGCTTCAGAAACATTATGAGATTATGAAATATATTATCACACTGTTTGAGAGCAGCACTCGGTGAACATGCACTTTGAATATTAAACACCACCTTACACTGCTTTTATTTTTGTTACTACCCATTTTTTAAACGCAATGATCATTCAGCTGAGTTCATTTTAATGCTTTGGGTTGTTGTTTCTTTCAGTGTGGAGGAGGTCAATGCTGCTGTCTGTTTAATCTGGACAAGCGCTACAGCTAATTTTAGCCGTCGTCTTATTTGCACTGCAGACAGGTTGCTGTGTTATGTGGTTTACATTTGATGTCAAAAGGTGAAGAATTAAGAAAAAAAGACAACTGTATTCTCTGCCTTTGCTGGAAAACTGATTATCAGCGGTACTAATGAATTATGTTGCCATGTATTTTAAATAAACACGACAGACCAACGCTTTCTGCCTGATTTTGTTTCATCTATGGGTAAAAAAAACATGTCAAGTAGGATATTCATAAAAATCACAAAAGGCTGTTTTTAGGGTATTTAAACAGCTCAAAATACTCATTAAATGCATATATACTTTGCCACTATCATTCAAACTACAGCTTTTACCCACATTTACGTCTATATCTAACTATTCTTTCATCAACTATATTGGTTAAGATGAACAAAAATGAAACATTACATCCATTTTTACATTTTTATATTCACAAGTGTTAAGTAAACAGTAAACATTTACATTTAACACAGTTTTGGTTTATAAAACGACTTCGGTCAGTGTAATATCGCATCTAACTCGCGTCTAGTACACGTAAGGGACTTTTGTTTTGAACTATTTTGGGTTATGGATGAATGAGGGGAAAATAAAACTCGAACTAATAAGAAACCAGTTGCTTAAAGACATCCAAAGAGCTTCAGAAAAATATTGACCTTACTTTTAATATTGACCTTATTCTAAAATGCGGAAGTGCGCCTGTTTTCGCGATTGTCTTAGAACTTCCGATTCAGTCGCCTATGGGAGAAATGACTAGGAATAATAAACGGCAGAAAATGGCCAAACTACTTGCTCAACAAACAAATGTTTGCATGACTACACAGACCAAGTAGCATAATATAATAAGAAAATATTAAATTGCAACATCAAGCAGCGTATCGAGCAGTTGTTAACGTCAAAAAATTAATGGAAGTGAATGTGACCGGAAGTCGCGAGACAAAAAGATTCAAATGGCAGTGCCCACTCGTCAGCTGAGAATAAGGTGAATAGGCCAACTAAAAACCAGAGGAAGAGATATTTTACCATTCTACAGAAAGAGAAAAAAATAGAAAGATACACACTTTCTTTTTTTAGGATAGATATTAGGATTTGAGTTATTTTATTTTATTTCATAATTGCATCAAATGAACAAGTGAAGAGCAGCAGCAGCAGCTTTATATCTGCTTTGGTCATCAGCAGCTGTGATCAATGAGAGACTATGAGTGGGCGGAGACTAAAACGATTAGACAATCAAAGGATTGACGCCGGTTTCTTTCACTTAAAGGGCCATGAAACCCCCTCGTTTCAGCAGGGTGTTTTCACACCTCTACTTTGGAAAAAGTCAGAAAAGTGGGCGTGTCCAGCTCTGTTTAGGGGGGAGTGTCGGAGGAACAAAAGAGGCTTGGTGTGGGAGTGTCTATTTGGGCGCGCTGAATTTCAGAGTCAAAACACACAACCACAGCGGACAATGTGACTGTGTTTACATGGACATCTGTAGTCGAATTATTTGCCAGATTATTAAATGGTGGACTTTAACTGCAGTTTGGCTCTTTCATTCAGGGAATTCATTCATGCCCCTCCCGACAAACGTGATATTTGATTCGAGGCGCTGCTCTAAGCGTGTATTTTTTATGCAATGTTTGATACCGCACGGCGAATGAGAGAAAAAAAAAACTCAGCATTTCCCGGAAACTTAGATGCACACGGCAGGTAGCGTCAGAAAGCCGCGTGTGTTATTCCGGTCACAAAATCCAACACGAGGTTATAGTTTGGTTGTAACTGTTAGTGCTAACTTGTTTACACTCGTTGCAATAGTTTGTTTGATACGAATAAAATACGAACTGAATAAACAAAGAGCGCTGGTCGCTCACTTACCAAATCTGTAGAGACAGGACAATCACCAGCAACTAGAGCCACGTCTTTATTAAGAGGAGACAACAAGTGAATCCGGATCTCAGCGTTTGCAGATGAGAACAGTTCCAGGTAAACAATAATCCTCCTTAGACACGTAAGTTATTGTTGTCGCGTACACTGTTAATCCACACGTGACTCTGAGCTCTCACAGAGAGAAAATGAAAACGAAACTTAACTGCAGCAAACTATAAAAGCAACACTTCACGCTTGTTTTGCCAACACAACGTGGCGTCTCTGCCATCTACACTCTGACAGTAATGAATATTAATGAAGTTGCACAATAGAGCGCGCTGATTGGTTTGAACCAAGCCTTACTCATGCATTAATGCAACACACTGTAAGACGTAATAAGACTCACTCTGGCACAGACGCCCAGTCTGCACGCTGGAATACAGGCTATTATGTCATGGCTGTGACGCAGCTTCAAAAATTCGTTTCAAACCAGAAGTACGAATTTGCTTGAAATAACGCAAAAACAACCAATTTACACTTTTTAGTGAAATATAGGTGCAGTAGGTGATCTGCCAAAATGCTAATCTGTTAGCATATTAGCTTTGGACGGCGGGGAGGGACTGTGTTTCAAAGCTATGCCTCCTGATATCATGAACGCGGCCACCGTGACACCACAGCAGACAACCTACTAGTTTATGTCATTCACCAGTTAGAAGTGTATGTAGTGGTTGTCTGGCGGCATGCAATGACACTTATTATTAAGCCACACTTAAATGCTATTTCAGAGCGAATATTCAGAGTAGCATGGTAAACAATATAGTGAGAGCATCACAGGTTGTCATTGTTCAGAAATTACCCAATGTGAATATAAAAGTAACTTCAGCTCAGTAAAGCAGGCTAGGTGGAATACCGCTATTTACTGATGTTTTGTTGTTAAACTAAATAAAAATCTACATTATCTATGCTGTAAACGGACTTTACAGCATAAATAGCCACTAAAATCTCCCGGTGAAAGATTGATGTGACTGAACAACACTTCTGTGCATATAACCCATTTGTAACAACAACATCTGCATCAGCTTTGCGTGGAGCTAAAATAGTTTTAAAACAGAGCATTACCCGTCTAACAGAAATACTTCAGCCATGGTGTCGTCCTTCCTCCAGCATGCAAAACTAACTCCAATATTGATTCAGGAGTTTAAAAAGTTTCAATTCAGCATTTGATTTTACTGCAACTGTGACTGTCTTGTGTGCACGTGTGTTGAACACGCGGCACTCATGCAGGCGTGCACACGCTAATGGCAAATATGCGTGAACAGAGATGCGCAAAAGCCCAAATCTGCATTTGCTGACAGACAGTTTGAGCTACTTATCGGATTAATGGGAGATTTCTGTCCAACAATATTTAATTGGATGAACATTTTTTTGTTTTATGGCTTACCTAGAATATAAAACACATTTAAACACATTTAGATCATTTACTGTAACCATTACTATTAGACTGTGAAGAGACCAGCACAACCAAAATGCTTCTGAAGACAATCACGTACTGCACCTTTAAGTTCAGCATAGTTTCAAGTTCTTTATTAGCATGATTATGTTAATGTAATCTATAGTTAAATTTTTAGCAAAACAATAGTTATAATAAAATTTTTTTTAAAAACGCACAACATGGGTGATAGTTTTACTTATTTTACAACAAAATGTTTCAAGAGTTCACATTTAGCTCATGATTTATACATAGCTTTTTTGGCATGCTGTCCCGGGAGAGAGCCCTAAGCTCAAGGGATCCTCCAGCCCAGGGCTCCCCCCCTTTTGCAGGGCGAGTGGAGATTGAGCTCAGGTCTATCTCAAACTCCCCCGCTGCTGAGGCCAAGGCGAACTTCCTGAGAGTAAGACATTATAAAAAAAGGTTTAGGCTTGTTTTATCTATAATATAGAGCACATTTGGATGGTGGGAGGAAACCGGGGAACCCGGGGGAAACCCACGCGGACACGGGGAGAACATGCAAACTCCACACAGAAATACCAGATGGCTCAGCGAGGACCCAACACCATTGGTATTCTTGCTGTGAGGCAACAGTGCTAGTCACTGGGCCACCGTGCCGCCCATTCTGGATAAAGGAGGAAGAAGGGGAGGAGGGGGGTTTCTTCCAGACAAAGATAGTTGTAGAAAGGAAATGAGGATATATATATAGTGGTTTGGGATCCTTTGATTGGAGGATCATAATTAGTTAATGTGGACCAGCTGGGTAAATCATGAGCACATGCTTCTCTCGAAATTAGTTTAAAACTAAACTTCACTTATACTAGCAAAAATAAATAAACTAAAGGATAAACATGTTGTAATTCATGTTAAGTCACATATTACCCTCCAAATAAAAATTACAATGGAATTATATGCAGACAGACAGACGGACGGATAGATCAATGCAATAATGGCTGTCAAAAAGAGAGAGGAGACCAATAAAAACATTAGTGATGTGCTTGCAAACACACACACACACACACACACACACACACACACACACACACACACACACACACACACACACACACACACACACACACACACACACACACACACACAATTATATAAATGAATCATTGTTAATGTAGGTGAAGCAGTGGCACAGTAGGTAGTGCTGTCGACTCATAGCAAGAAGGTCGCTGGTTCGAATCTCGGCTCAGTTGGCATTTCTGTGAGGAGTTTGCATGTTCTCCCTGCGTTCGCGTGGGTTTCCTTCCGGGTGCTCCGAAGACATTAAATTGAAATGACATTGTGAATTGGGTAGGTTAAATTGTCCATAGTATATGAATATATGAGGGTGACAGGCCCAGACGACAGGCCGGCTGGAAGGTGTAAAAAAAAAGTCGTTATATGGACAAGTCTAAATGGAGGACTTGTTCTAAAAGAGCCGACCCCGCAACCATACAGGACTAAGTCCAAAGAAGAAGAAGAATCATTGTTAATGTACTGATCATTATGTTGCATTGATAATTAGATAAAGCAATTATTGAATTGAAGAGAGAGAGAGAGAGAGAGAGAGAGAGAGAAGTAGAGGTTTGTTAAGCTCACTCATACCCAAGCACACTTCATAAAGCACAATTATTTTCAGAAATGGAGTGATTGTAAGAAAGTGTCCAGTGCAAATGTGCAACACTGGTGTCGGTTTATGTGTCAAGGAGATGAAAATGTTTTCCACAGGTGGTTTGTCAAGCCCACTCACCTCTGTGAGTTAAAGCAATGTATTTGTAAGCGTTTTCAGACTTTCAGCTGGTTGTATAAATGATCATACAGTTTATTGGCTCCTCAACACAAACATCAGCTGACGCAGCTTCATGCATAGTGAAACACAGTAATCTCAATAGCGAAGACTGAAGCTTCATTCCACCACTCCTTCGCTTTTATGGTGGGTTAATGATGCAGTAATCTTGCGCTGGTTTCCGCATGCGTTTTTCAAGAACAGAGAGAGACTGGGGTCAAAGTTTGAGCCGCAGAGTTAAAGAACGACCAGCGTGAGTGAAGATGAAGGACCCACTGAGCAGCTGTACTGTGAGTTTCATATGAATATCTTCATAACTGCTAATCTGACGTCCTTGCTAGAATATAATTATGCTCGAATTTAGTCAGTGTTGATGTCTGCTTTATATCATACACTGTGGTGGAGGAATCACTTATTAACTAGAGGAGTAAAGTTCTGTCAACTCGGTTAGGCTTTGCCTGAAAAACTCTGGGAAATGAATGAAAGTTTAGGCAAAGAAAACAGCTGATTGATTGGTCTCAAGCAAATAATGGTCACATTTGATTTCAGGGGTTACCAAACTCGGTCATGGAGGGCCAGTGTCCTGCATATTTTAGTTCCAATCCCGATTAAACACACCTGAACAAGCTAATTAAGCTCTTTCTAGGTATAATAAAAAACTTCCAGGTCGGTGTGTTGAAGGAAGTTGGAGCTAAACTATGCAAGACACCGGCCCTCCAGGGCATCCCTGCTTTGATGTACAATTCATGCTATTCACAAACCACTAACTGTGCCTTTTAGCTCAATAAACTGCTCATTACCTGCTTATTAATAGGTAGTAAGGTAAAAGGGTTTAGGTATTGGGTAGGATTAGAGATGTTGTATTTTATAAATGCTAATAAACAGTTAATGTCTTAATAATAAGCAGGGGATAAGTAAGAAGTAAACGTTGTGAATTTTTACTTGAACTTAAGTGTAAGCCCAACATTGTTAAATGGTTGCTAGGGAGTTCTGGATGGTTGCTAGGGTGCTTTGGTTCTAAATGATGAACAGGGTCCCCACTTTAAGCCAAATTCCCTGACATATGCTGACAAAAAATTTAAGTGACACAGAATTCCCTCCCATTTTGGCCACATGGTAAAGTTTTGAATTGAAATGAATTTTATTTGACAGATTTTAGACAAATTGTACAAAAAGTATTCCATACACTTTGTTAAAAAAAACTGTCGAGGATAAAAACACAATAAAGCCCTGGGCTTATTTCCATTGTGGTCCTCTGTTAAATAAAAACAATGTATGGCTTCAAAATACTAATGAAGAATAAAACAAACAGTCGCCACAGAGGTACGAACAGTCAACTTATCCAGCACATGTTCTACACAGCTAATGGCCTTCCAGCCGCAAACCTATTCACACTCAAGTAACATATAAATTAAAACATCCTTGTCCACCATGCAAACTAATTATCCTCAAACAACCATCTTTTGATAGCTTTTTTGAACAACCTTAAATCTTTTATTTCCTTGATTGATTTTGGTAGTTTGTTCCACATGATTGC
Source organism: Danio rerio (assembly GCF_049306965.1). Taxonomy (NCBI): domain Eukaryota; kingdom Metazoa; phylum Chordata; class Actinopteri; order Cypriniformes; family Danionidae; genus Danio; species Danio rerio. The sequence continues at coordinate 50,709,133 of NC_133184.1, read as the reverse complement.
ACTTGTATATCAAAACATTTTTCCCCACTAAACTTTTAAATTTAAATAAACAAATATTAAAATCCCAACTCCTAGTACTGTATGAATGCTGTTGCCTCACCTTTTGAAAATAGTCCATCAAATAACTAGGAACCACATTATTAAACATTTTACGCACCATTCCCAGTTTTAAAAAACACACTCTATTACTAACAGTTAACATACCTAATTTATTAAAAGACTCTTTGTGCAAATGTGCTCTAGGATGCATTTTTAAAATTATTCGTACTAATTTATTTTGTGCCTTTTGCAATTTCTCCTTCAAACTCTGTGAGCAGCTACTGTACCAAAATGACGTAGCATGATCAAAATGGGGTTGAATTAAAGCTCCTGCCAACAATTGTAAAGAATGAACATCCAACAGATCAGATTGTCTTGCTAAAAACCTAATTTTTCCACAAATCTTCATAAAAACTTTTTTTGCCATATCATCTCATGATAATTTATTATCTATTAAACAACTCAAATAATTTACCACATTTTTTTACTGAATTTTCCAATCATTAATCTTAACTACAAAATTATCATCTTTTTAAATTTTACTCTTGAAGCAAATAAAATAGCCTCTGTTTTACCCATGTGTAAAGAAAGTTTGTTGTCTAAAAACCAGTTGTAAACACTTTTTAACAGTGAACTCATAATTTCTTCCAGGGCCCTTTTGTCATGATGAGATACTAAAATTGCGGCATCATCAGCATAAAGATAGAGCTCCTCTGAACAACAGTATTTTATGATTCATGTATTTTTCCCAACGTTTATTTATTCTTTTGAATTGCATTTTGCAATCTCGATCTTGAAGAACGTGTAATTTTGTGTACATTTTTAGAGCAAAATACCACAAGAAACACCATAAATATTGCTATGAATTTTGAGTCACTCAAATTTATTTAAATCCTTTAAGGTTGCAAAAATTGTTGCGCAAAATGTGGTGGGACTGGTTTAACACTGAGCAAACAAAACCGGCCACAAACAAAAAAATACTTGGACAAAAAAAAAAAAATCCCTGACTTTCAAAGTATGACCTTTTACTATTCTATGATATTTCATTAAATTCCATGATAGTTGGAACTTAATGCCAGCCTAGCATAAAGTTGGTACAATGTTGAACGTTATTTGGGACTATAGGGGACTCTGAAGTTACATACAATATTGTCTTACACTTTTCATGAATTCAATAGTAATTGAAAAGTATGTTTTACACTCACAAAGCCAAGAGTAAAGTGTTCAAGTGTGGATAGATGGAAAACGGATGGATGGATTGGCATGTGAATGGATGGATGGATGAATGGAAAACAGATGGATAGATAGATTATCAAGAGGATGGATGGATAAATGTAAAAAGAGATCGGATGGGTGTATGAATGGGCAGGTAGATGAATGGAAATGGATAGACAGATCAATAGATGGATTAAAAGATGTATGGAAAATGGATGAATATATGGAAAACGGATGGATAAATAGAAAACAAATAGATGGGTAGATGAAGGAATGGATGGATGGATATATAGAAAAATTGATTTATAAATGGAAAACAGTTGGATAAAATGTAAGATGGATTGATGAATGTATGGATCAATAGATGGGCAGGGGGATGGATAGATGAATGGCAAATGGATTGGATGGGCAGGTAGATGGATGGAAAACGGATCGATGGATCAGTAGATGGATGGAAAAAAGGATGCATGGATAGATGGAAAACGGGTGGATGGATGGATATATAGAAAACAAATAGATGGGTAGTTGAAGGATTTATGTATAATGAAAATAGACTGATGGATGGAAAACAAATGGATGGACAATAGATACATAGAAAAACGGAAGAAAGTATAAAAACAGATGGATGGATGCTGTCGCGACTGGCTTGCATAGTTCAGGATTGGTAGAGCTACGCATCGATGAATTTGCTCTTCAGTGTTTGAACTCTCAGTGATGATTTTAAATCACACTGAACTGAGCTAAACTGAACTGAACTTAAACACTAAAAACTGAACTACTGTCATGTTCACCAGCGAACAACCACCAGATGTCGCTGGTAAACACACACACACTTAGAACTACACTTTTCCTGGACAACAACTTCATACATGCTCTTCGCCCACACACCTGCTTTCTCATTTAGCTTGATTTACATTCACACCTGAGGACTTTTAGAGACTGATTAACACACACTATTTAAGCCACACATTCACTCCTTCAGTTTGCCGAGTCTTGTTATCTGTCACAGTGACATTACAACGCGTTTCCCTTTGTCTGCCTTTGCCGTGTTTTTGATCCTTTGCCTTGTTTATTTATTTAATGCTGTTTGCTGCCTGCCTCTGACTAACTGCTTGTTGTTTTGACTTCGACTCTGGATTGCCCTCATACATCTGTTTGCCGGTATTGACCACTGCTTGCCTGACAATTCTAATAAACCTGCACGTGGATCCAAACTTCTGTTGTTGGTGTCACTCCCCGTCGTTACAACTACACTGTTCCAGTTACTATGACCATTTATGTGAAGCTGCTTTGACACAATCTACATTGTAAAAGCGCTATACAAATAAAGCTGAATTGAATTGAATCAATAGATGGATGGGCAGGTGGATGAGTGGAAAACAGATAAATGGATAGATGAACAGGGATGATGGATTGGCAGGTGGATGGATGTAATAACAGATGGATGGATCGATAGTTGGATGGGAAGGTGGATGGATGAATGGAAAACGGGTGGATGGGCTGGTAGATGGATGGATAGTTGGATGGAGCATGGATGGGCAGTTGGATGGATAAAGGATGGATGGGTGGACAATTATATAGAAAGACAGATATACATGTTGTGAATGTGTGTTTTGATTGGTGTGTGTGTGTGTGTGTGTGTTTCAGTATAATCTGCTGTATCAGGAGCTGAAGAGAATCTCTAAGAATGGAGAATTTTTCTGTAAAGAGCTTCTGGCTGTGTTTCAGCAAAGGTAACACAAACTCTGCTTTTATTCTCTTCGGCTTGCTGTATTGCTTGACCTCTAAGACTAGACTACACTGAAGATACACTCTGGAGGCCAAAACACAAAGTAAAAGTTCTGTAAAATGGTCAAAATATGCTTTGAAATGTTACGGGCAGAATCTCAGTGAGGATTCTCTGCAGGCTCCTTTGCAATAAACAACACTAGCACAACACACACACACACACACACACTTTTCTTTGAGTCTAGATCTGAACTGGAGATCAACTATTCAAAAGGACTTCAGAAGATTGCAGGAAAACTTCTTAAAGTCTCCAAAGAGATGAGTGACAAGTGAGTGAACACATCTTACGACTTTCAATGATGCGCCTAAAACTTAAAATACATATACACACAAAAAATGACGTTTGCTGTAAGTTCAAACTACTTATTTTAAATGAGCTGAAACACAATTATTGATTTTTTTTGTGGGGGGTTCGGGGGATAATAATAATAATTGATTTGTGTTCAATCCAATTAAAACTGTAAAAACTAATAAGTTAACTAAATTCCTTCATGTTGTGTGAAACTCAGCATTTTTTACAGTGTGGTATCGTAAATGAAATCAGAATTACTATAAAAAAGACATTTTTTTAAATTTGTGTGATATTAGCAATAAATATTTAAACAGAAAAAAAGTATGAATACATCAATAGAAGTATGCATGCTCACACGGAATCTGCACGCACAGAACTCACAGAACTGCAGATTTTTAGCCCATTATTGATTTTTTTTATTTACTTGTGTAAATGTGTGTTAATTTATATTTATTCAGCTTTTTAATTAATTACAGTAATATTTTTGACTAATGTTAAGTATTCATATTATTTATTTACAGTAGTTTGTAAAGTAATATGTTCTGTCTTTTTATATATATATATATATATATATATATATATATATATATATATATATATATATATATATATATATATATATATATATATATATATATATATGAGAGACTTGCTTTGTTTACCAAACAAAGTGGGTCTAATTGGATTTGCATTGTAAACATTAAATACAAGTTAAAAAGATATTACTTTTTATTTCATATATTAAGGTTTTAGTTATGACACTCCCAAAGTCATTCCGCATATTAAATATTAACACAATTCTGCGCAGTATTAGCAAAAATGTATGAGATTCCGTCTTGCCCTAGAAATAAGTTTTAATAATAATAATAATAATAAATAATAATATTATAAATATAATTTAATTTATATGAATTTTATACATCAACATTATTATGTTAGCAACTTATTTGTTAGAGTGACTGTTAGATTTTTAAGTTATATTAAAATAATGATTATTGTGATTTTAGTAATAAATATTAAACAAATGCATAAAAAATAAATAGAAATAAATTATATATTAATATTATATGGTACACCAATGCTATTATATTATATCAGTTTTAATTTGTTAGCTTTTTAAAATTATTTATATTAAAATGGTCTAATCAAAAATATTTTTACATGGTTAATTTTTCACTCACCGGCCACTATATTAGGTACTATAAACTGTCACAAATACCAGCTGCTCGTTAATGCAAATTTCTAATCACATGACAGCAACTCAATGCATTTAGGCATGTAGACATGGTCAAGATGATCTGTCGCAGTTCAAACCGAGCATCAGAATGGGAAGAAAGGGGATTTAAGTGTCTTCGAACATGACATGGTTGTTGGTGCCAGACGGGCTGGTCTGAGAATTTCAGAAACTGTGATCCACTGGGATTTTCATGCACAATTATCTCTAGGGTTTACAGAGAAGATATCCAGTGAGTGGCAGTTCTGTGGGCACAAATGCCTTGTTGATGCCAGGATAAGGCACCAAATTATCAAGCGTGATTCATCTCAGACTGGTTTCTTGAACATGACAATGAGTTCACTGTACTCAAATGGCCTCCACAGTCACCAGATCTCAATCCAACAGACCTTTGGGATGTGGTGGAAGGGCAGAATCGTATCATGGATGTGCAGCCGATAAATCTGCAGCAACTGTGTGATGCTATCTTGTCAGTATGGACCAAAATCTCTCAGGAATATTTCCAGTGCCTTGTTGAATGAATGCCATGAACAATTAAGGCAGTTCTGAAGGGAAAAGGAGGTCCCACCCAGTACTAGTAAGGTGTACCTAATAAAGTGGCCGGTGAGTGTTTATATTAAAAACAATAATTAATATAAAAAAGTACAGTAAAAAGTATTTTAAAAGTACATTTTCCCAAAAATTTTAAATGTTATTTTTATTCATAAAAATATCTTAAAATTCTTTGTGCAATTTACTTTCGAAATCAACAATATATTAAAATCTTAAACCTAAAAGTTCAAACCTTTAAAAATGACGCTTTGATTGAAGTATAAACAAGCGAAAACAACAAGTATTGCATGTCAGGTCCTTTTTACCCATAGAATTGGACAAAGAGTGAGACGAGTATTGTTCTTCAGTGTCGAGTTGTTTTCACCACATCAGCAGTGCAGGTTAATATTTGATGCAGTTGCTCTGCAAACTCATTGACAGTTTTTCCCTCTTCAAAGCTCCACGTATCATGCCTGGTCCTTCATATCAGATGAGATGTTCGCCTCGGCAGATGCCCACCGGTACCACACTACACTGCATCATTCTCCTCGCTTCATTATTCATGTGGCTGCTGTGCATTTATATCTGCATTATTCTTACAGCATTCTGGGAAACGCTCTCAATCAGGATGTCATTCAGGAAATCCGGCAAATCCTGGATGAACACGGCAAACGAAAAAGGCCGGTATGTCACATCCAGTCACTAGTACTGCAGAGTACATTTTTTAATTCATCAAATTTTACATTTTGACCAATTATATACAGTAGTCAACATTTGAAGTGAATCAAAACCTTTCATCAAAGTTGTTCTGAATCTATTGAACAACATCCGTTCAAGTCCTAGGACAAACTTGAAAACCTTTTTTGATCCACTTCAATCGTTGACTACTGTTGCATGACAATATAACTACATGTATACATTTACAAAATGATGTTCAGCGGCATTTACATTAAGTCTTCATGTACACAGCTTGACAATGCAGTGGAGAAGTCTGGAAAGCTTGTTCTCACAAACTGGAGTGAACAGATTAAGGTAAGAACATACAGCTGGAAGCTCTATAAGTCTTAGGGATTTGATCAAGGAATGTAAAATTAAATTGGGGTTCATAAGCTTTCTGTTTTATTTGAGGCCATTTATCTGCTACAGGACATAAAAAGAAAAAGTTACTTTTTATCCTGCGATTACCTCACATTTCAGAGAAAAAAAAACAGCTATAAAAGTATGACCTCATAGAGCTGGTGCAATGCAGACACAACGCAAGTGTTTTATTTATTTATTTGTTTTTTTTTGCTAATTTTGGCCCAGCGCAGGTATCATTTTTACATCCTGCGCCACGTTGTTTAAACAAATGCATTTGCGCGTATTTGAGGACCCAAGGTTGTGTTTGAAACAGGAGATGTGATAAGGCGCATTGGTGACATGTTGCTATTTTGAGGCATATAGACTGTGTCATTGACAGTGTAGCTATTAGCCATATCAGTTTGAGCCTGAATTAGACCGAAAATGAAGAGGACACAGTTGAACCTCATGCCTGGGGTCCGTTCTTCGTACCTCGCTTAAATGATCCAAGATTATTTGGCAGATCCTGGATCTTTTAATCTTGATAACTGATCTCTCGCTAATTTGGTTCTTCAAACAAGTTCGCGAATCAGATTAGAATGTCTGGATGAACTGATCTGAGATCGCTGTGTGTGTTGTGAAGGAAAGATCTATCGATCCTCGAAATCATGATCAGCAATGCAATGATTGGCTGACGGCACAGCAGCGTAATGACATCATCTGATTAATATTCAATTATCCATGTGAGCAAAATTACATCAAATTAGCAGTAAACGATTTGTTAAATATAACACGCAATAACCTTCCACATTTGTTGTGAGCTGCAGGCTTTACACTTTCATGTGTCAAGAGTATTCATCATGTATTTCAATAAAAATCAATGTATTTAGTTCCACATTTAGAAAAGATTTTCTTTATTATAGTAGCCGTTTTTTAATCAGTGTAAAGAATAACTGGTTGTTTACAAAAGCATTTTCATATTGGTAAAGGCGTCTGCAACTTTTGTGAAGCATCAAATCACTGGCATATTAACTGTCAAAACATGTTTATGACTGCATAAATGTATTATTGCTTTATCAATGTATTTAGTTCCACATTTAGAAAATATTTTCTTTATTATAGTAGCCATTTTTTAATCAGTGTAAAGAATAACTGGTTGTTTACAAAAGCATTTTCATATTGGTAAGGCGTCTGCAACTTTTGTGAAGCATCAAATCACCGGTATATTAACTGTCAAAACATGTTTATGACTGCATAAATATATTATTGCTTTAAAAAAAAGTCACATACAGTGCATTTCTATTATACACAATTTGTACTAAGCGATCTAAAAAGTTCATATCAATACGTTTTCTCTTTGCACCACCAGGTGGCAGTCTTTGTACTTTCAATTCGAGGGTGCAGATTGCATACGTTTTATTAATATCAATAACTTTATTTATTTTATTAATAACTTTTACTTTATATATGTATATATATATATATATATAGTTAAAAAATATGTACCATTTTCCCAAGTGTATATAACTACTACTGTAAGAAAATATCAGAATTCGGAACATACTTTCTGTATTATCTTTGCTTGAACTAAGCCGATCTAATCCTGTTTATATGAATTGAACCTGCTCCTGATCAGGTTTGACCTAGCAGAACTGTTGCTATGACAACAAATCTCGGATCAGCTTTGAAGAACGAAACCATCCTGGATCGTGTCAAATCTTCAATATCCAAATCCAGCTAACCGAGTAATCAACGTACGAAGAACGGACCCCTGCTCTCTAAAATAAAACCTGACAAGGGTCTTTCATTTATATTCGGGTTTTAAGCATGTGTAAGTAATATGAAACGTTCACGAGATGTAGAACGCACTAAAGCGGCTGCACAGAGAGATAAATATGCAGCAGAAGATTGTTAATGTTTATAGGGGGTTTAATGGATAACTATGAATTTGTAGCTAAATTGTTAGCAGTGCTAAACAGCATTTCCTGTTATTTACATCCTTGTTTACATCCTCACTACAACATACCATTAATGCTAGACACTATGCATGTAATGGATCAATTTTAACAACTAAAAATACAAACAGGTTGTGGCTCACAAACCACAGGTTGTGCTATTACGGTCGGAGCTGCTCCTGGGAGAGATTTTGGAAGCTGTCCTTTGTCAAATGCTAGAGCTATTTCTTTTTTTATAATTCTCTGGAACATAATTAAAACTTGACTGCAAGCACGTCAGCAATTTAGCTTTCTCCACAATAACATTACAGCCTTTGCTGCATGGGGTGTAAGCACATGGTGATTTTTTTTTTCCACAATCATATGTTTTTGTCTTCCGTCAGAAAAAAATAGCAGACTACCTCATATCGCTCGCTCCACGGAAAAATCTGCATTTATTTAATGCCCCGCTGATACTATTATATCACATAACCTTTTTACATTTTTAATATAAATCATTATTTTAAAGATTATGTCTTGATATATGGTTTCCTCTCTCACTCGCGGCTCAAGTGTGCATGCTGCGTGTAATGAAAAGACAATGACAACACGCGCTTATGTTTTTCTTTTTGTATTTTTGTAAACAGTTTTGTTATTCAAACATGATATTGCATTATTTTGCATACATGCTTTATAAGCTGTAAAATGAAAGCTAAAGCCTATTTGTTGTGTCTATGATGCAGATCCAGTAGGCCAGGGGTGGCCAGTCCTGTTCCTGGAGATCTACTTTCCTGCAGATTTCAGTTGCAACCCTTATCAAACACACCTGTCTGTAATTATCAAGTAGATTTCAGGTCCTAATTAATTGGTTCAGGTGGGTTTGATCAGGGTAGGAGCTAAACTGTACAGGAAGGTAGATCTCCAGGAACAGGATTGAGCACCCCTGCAGTAGGCCATCAGCATCAGCGCTGGTTTGGCATCAACTCATCTGTATCAAACAGCAATATTCTTCTTCCATTTTGCGGTGCTGTTTTTTATGTCACTAGGAGACGACTGAATCAGCTGCGTATTGATTGTGTGCGAGTGTTGCTGTCTATGTTGTTACAGTTATAATATTTAACAATATTGTGATATTTAAGCTTTGTAAAGTCATACAGCTCTAGATAAATTGAAACAGTGAGCACTAGTCCTTCCTCCATCTTTAAAAGTTCTCTGTAGTTGTCTTAACAACACAAACACTGCTGCTCTGGGATGAGCTGCGTGCAAAACACTTGCGGCTGTTAATAAACCATTCAAAAGACGCCCTTCTTAATACAATAAAGCACATTCGTTCTGCCCCTTTTGCAGCCAAACTCTAAAAATATATAAGATTATATTTTTTAATTGTTTAACTCAGTGGTTCTCAAACTTTTTTCACCAAGTACCACCTTAGAAAAAAATTGTCTCTCCAAGTACCACCTTACGACGCTATTTTTTAACCAGTATTAAAAATAGCGTTGTGGGCCTAATTAAGCAGCTACAGGTGTGCACAGTTTAAAAACGATGCAGATTACTTCCTATTGTTAAGAATATGTATTATTGTCAGTCACTTCAAACATTTTAAATGTTAAATGTTAAATGTCTGAACATTAACTGTGCTTGCAGGTAAAAAAAAAAAAAAAAACGTTTTAGTTAAAATGTGCTTTTAAAGGTTCATAAAAATGGCGCTGTTCTTAAAAAGTAAAAAGAAAACTGCTGCACTTAAATCTAAAGTATTCATAATAGCCTATTCATCAAAAGCTAGAAATGCTTGGACCTCATAAATATAGGCTATATGTCATATTCATACACTTTTAGACAAATCTTGAAATGTTAAATGTACATATGACAGGGTTCATACAGGGACAGCCTAATGAAAATCAATTCCAGCACCTATTTTTTTTTTTTTTAAAGACTGACATGCTATGTATTGAAGACCTGAAATATATTCTCTGCAACCCATAAAACATTACATAGGAATAGATACACATAAAAAACATTAATAATAACAATAATAATAATATTTATTAATCATATATTAATAATATAATAAACCTGCACTTAATGCTTGTGAAATCTTTTTTGTACTCAAGGAAAAATACTATTACGCTGCTAAAATAACACAAATTTTAGTAAATAATACTAATATTAGGTAAAAGTACAAAGTACTCTTTTAAAAAGTACTAGTTGGTTACTTTTGAAAAAAAAATAATCAGATTTTCATTATGAAATCACTTTTTTAAGTGTAAACCTGATTGAATGGTTTAATTGCTTAAATCTCAAAGCTACATGTATAGGAATTTGCACCAACAAAGGAAGTATGGTCGATTTTTCCTTTCATGACAATTAATCTTTTTTCAATAGCACTGGCAAAACTACCACATAATCGTTAAGGCCATAGAGACACTTTTGCCCATTTTTAAACAATATTTTCAAGCTTTGAAAGGTTTAACTAAAGTATATGGTAAAAATATTTTAATTTAGCCTTTTATTTACATATTTTACACTATTTTTTTTTTTACAATATGGCAAATTTGTTTCTTAAATAGCTGTACATCACATGTAGATTTTATTTTACACTTGATCTTAATCTAAAATACAAAAAAAATACAAGTACACTGTCAGTAAAAAAATAAAACAAATGACTTCATTTTACTTGAGGTATTTGACATATGACAACACTACATTTATCAAAGCAGTGCTTTAAGAGCCTTATTGTTAATTTTGATAAATAAACAATAAGTAACAACGAATTGTTTTGACCTGTAATGCTTTAAGACAGATCAGAATACAGCTAAATGTATAAATCACACAAATACCTCATCCAGAAACATTCCAGCATAATTCTTTTGTCGTAAAGAAATAAGTTCCACCTTTGCTAAAAGTAAGTTTCACTTCACAATACAGCCAAATAAGAAAAAGAAGACAATTTGCATTGTCATCGATCATGCATCAATCTAATTCTAAATACTTGATAACTTTGAATACTTTTGACTAAATTTAGTCAAGGAATAAAGATAAATAATGTCTACTTTAATAGTGGAGAGATCGCGATTGTATTCAATCTGAGTACACAGGCGATCGTGAGAGGACTTGCAGTTCATTTGAAAAAAAAAAAAGCCTATTTAGGAGCTAGCATATCTGTTTTAGCGATTTGCGTACATGAATGCGCTCTCTCGTGTTAAAATAAAGCACTCGCCACATTTGCAGAAATGAGTAATTGCGCAATACCTTCATTCCTGCGCCGCCATTCAGAATGTATTTAGAGGAGTGACAGGTCAGAGGCGAGTCGACTGGCTGTCGGAGAGCGAAACGTGTTTGTAGATCATCAAATAGGCAGGAAATATGTCCGCGGTTTAATTACTCTGCTAGATATCTCTATAGTGAAAACATCCGAGAAGCATTATTCCAACAAAACTTTTGTTTTTAAGTTGTTTTCTCTGTCTCTGCAACACAGAAAGCCTTTGTCCCGCCCTTACGTTTCACGCGACTAGAAAAGGTCGACTGTGATTGGCTACTTTTCATGTGAGTCAAATCACCCTTCAGAATCAATTCTTAAACTTCGGAAACTGATTTTCAGCAGCTTATGACACAATGCACTAAAATAAACATTCTAAGCACAACGTTGTGGTCGTACGCTTCACAAAACAGCCAATGCTGATCACATCGATGTTATATTACGCATCAAAGGATTAAAAGTGTTGTTTCTTTCATTATTTGGCGATTCCTCCGCGTACCACTAGGAGAAAGCCCGCGTACCACTAGTGGTACGCGTACCACAGTTTGAGAACCACTGGTTTAACTGAATCATTTATCAGTTACAAACGCACCCTTTCAGTTAACGATTAATCGATTATTTTGAGCATTCCTACTGGTAAAGTATGTTTTGATTATGGTATGCTGGTTTATACTAGTTCTTTCTGGTCTTGTGCTGGTCAGGTACAGCATATAACTAAAAATATAACTACTAATAGTTTCTTACATTAATAATATAATCCTTAATTATCTGGACAACGTCAACCATTTTCCGCTGAACACCACACAGTGTTGACAATACATGATATTAAAGGCTTGACTAAGTTAGGGTAATTGGGCAAATCATTGTATAGCGATGGTTTGTTCTATAGACAGTAGAAAAAAATACAGCTTAAAAGAGCTAATAATATTAACCTTAAAATGGTTTTAGTAAAATTAAAATGGTTTTAATTCTAGCCAAAATAAACCAAATAAGACTTTCTCCAGAAGAAAAATTATTATAGTAAATATTGTGAAAAATTCCTTGCTCTGTTAAACATCATTCATTCATTTTCTTGTCGGCTTAGTCCCTTTATTAATCCGGGGTCGCCACAGCGGAATGAACCGCCAACTTATCCAGCAAGTTTTTACGCAGCGGATGCCCTTCCAGCCGCAACCCATCTCTGGGAATCATCCACATACACATTCACACACACACACTCATGTGTACCTGTACCACATGTCTTTGGACTGTGGGGGAAACCGGAGCACCCGGAGGAAACCCACGCGAAGGCAGGGAGAACATGCAAACTCCACACAGAAATGCCAACTGAGCCGAGATTCAAACCAGCGACCTTCTTGCTGTGAAGCGATAGCACTACCTACTGCGCCACTGCCTCGCCCTCTGTTAAACGTCAGTTGGGAAATATTTGAAAACGAAAAAAAAAATTACAGGAGAGCTTACAGGGTTTAACGTTAAGGATTTTTTCTACTGGGCCAATTGGATTCCAGATTTTTTTCTTGCCCTGCCAAAGTTTTCACTGGCCAGACCAAAAAAAAAAAAAGTTAATAGCTATTTCTTATCCACATATTTTAAATAATGTGGCAATAAATAAATAAATCAGTGAATCTAGAATTTAAACATTTAAAATATGTAATAAATGTATAATGAGCAAAATTTAATTGCAAGATTTTATGCAAACGAAAGAGCAGTATGGAAAATGTGCTGGTGTTTTATTGCAATTCTAAATAATTGTTATGAAAATGGCTTGCCAAACTGACGACAACTTTTTTGTTTGTTTGTTTGCTTTAGATTCTTAATTTTGTACCCATGTAATTGTTTGCTTCCAAGACTTTAGAAACAGATGTTTTCTTTTAGCCTAATAGTTTGATGTTGCTGTCATGTTGCCATCGTTTCACTGTACTGGTTGTTACCAGGTTACGAAAAAAAAATTACATGCTCATCGTTACTGGCCGGTCACAATCCTGTCTACTGTCCGGAGCGTATTTCACGCTGGCCCCGGGCCACCGGGCAGTCCTTATTGTTGAGCCCTGGCTAATAATTTTGACCTCAACTGTGTATTTATTAATTTGTGTAAACAATTTATTATTATTTTTTTAATTAAAAGAAGTAGTAATGAGCAGAAATGTGTTTTTCTACAGCTAAAAAAGAAGCTGATCGGGTTGACAAGAGAACATGAAGCTCTCTTCAGCTTTGTAGAGAAAAACAAGCAAATCTGTACAGAGAAAGAAAAGCAGAAGGTATTTGTGACTAAGCTAAAGTGGGTTACCATTATGTTTTTGGACATCAGATGACTTTCTTTTTTATTCTAGATGTTCAACAGATTGAGTAAATCAGCAGAGCTTCAGGTCAGAGTGGATGAAGAATATTTCAACACTAACATGGAGGGTCACCACATCCGCCTGAAGCTGGAGAACACGCTCAAAACATGCTACCAGGTTCAGATTGTTATTTGATACTTTCAGGAAGTTATTGAGTTTTGACTTATTCTGGCCTGTATTTCAGATCGTTCAGGAGCTTGAGAAGCAAAGAATAGAGACTCTGGCCAACACCCTGAACAAGTACAGTCTCTTCATGACTGTTTATTCACAGACCGTCATTCATGTAAGCAAATCTATATGAAAATTATCAAAATGTCAACAAATAAAGCATAATGAATTGTCCCTTCGCTAAGCCCCACCCTCCTTGGTTACTGTTGCTACGCCTGCTTTCGTGCCTGGCACGCCTATAACAATATGTATGCGCCAGTGTCAGACATTGTCAGGGATATTATAGTCTTTTTTTTTTTAAATATTTATTTTTGGCCTTTTTTAGACAGGACAGAATTGAAACAGGAAGCGAAGTGGGAGAGAGAGAGAGAGGAGGTAGGTTAGGGAAATGTCCTCGAGCCGGGATTCGTACTCGCGATGTTCTGACGTGCTTTTGCACCATATGTCAGCGCGCCAACCACTAGGCTATTGCGCCAAGTATAATAGCCATTTTTGGCAAACAAGTGAGATATCTGAGAAAGACAGACAAAAAAGGACTGCAGTATACGTTACAGGAGTATATTCATGACATAATAGACAACAGATTAGAAAATAACAAAACCAAAATTGAAGCTAGCTTAGCCTAGCTGCCTCATAAGCTAGCCATTCAACAGCTCAGTTCATGCACAGCAGGAGAGGTGAAATTTAAAAATAATCTAATATTAACAAATTAAACCGTGATTTCTCTTTATTTCTTTATTTATTTCTCTTTATTTCTTTAGACAACAGATTAGAAAATAACAGAACCAAAATTGAAGCTAGCTTAGCCTAGCTGCCTCATAAGCTGGCCATTCAACAGCTCAGTTCATGCACAGCAGGAGAGGTGAAATTTAAAAATAATCTAATATTAACAAACTAAACCGTGATTTCTCTTTATTTAGCCAAAAAGCCTAATAGATTAATTGTTGTGCAATGAAATGGAGCATTACTAACAGACCAGGAAACACACAGACAGTGTTTCTCCATAATTCATTCAAAGAAAGAGCAGCCAGAAAGGGGAAACTGATGGATTTGTGTTGAATATTAGCACCATTGACCCATAACAATGTGCAAGTAACTATATCTGTCAGTATGTTTGTGTGCGCTTTATCCAGTTTCTATTCTAATGTGCAGTTATGTGGAATAAAAAAAAATCAATTGAACTGCAAACCAAAGTATAAATAGCAGAAGTAAACAAACAGATTTTCCCTACACGCAAATATTAATCAGACACCAAATATAAAAGCAGACACTAACCTACTATAACGTCAATCACCAATGACTACATCTCCAAAAGACTGACGAAGACATCAGTGAATTGTAGCTCTAACTTGGACATGAGGGTTATAAATTACTCAAAAACATCTGCGGGTGAAGTATAATGATCACAAGTGCTCAGAATGTAATCATATCTCGTTTTTTTCTGTTGATATGCATTTTCAAATATTCGCAGCTTGAAACAGATGGAAATGTGACTGCTATTAGTATGACTATGGCGAGGGCTTAACAGAGCAGTGCTCATAATAGAGCAATAAAGAAAAAGACAGCTGTGAAACATGACCTGCTTTGTATTTTTGTATGAAACACAATTAAGATTTGTTTAGGGTAAGAGGTGTGCGAGTTCTTGTCGTCGGTCTATGACTGAATGTGTCAGCAATATCAAAACAAAACCAACTTAACTCCGCTTCTTTAGCGCCCCTCACAGAGCTTGATCCATGCTGGCATTTCTCCTCTTGGGTTTTAGGTTTTGAAAAGAGAAAAATTTCCACCATCTCGTCCAAACTTTAAGGATACCGGGTATCAGATTTGCACAATTAATATGCACAATGCTTTGGCTTGTTTCCCTCGCTCTAAAGTTTAACAGAGCCCCTGCGCGTAGCTGCAGTTGCTAAGCCATGATTGGTGGGTGGCAGTTTTTGGGTGTGGCTTAGCGAAGGGTCAATTCAGTAATGTTCAAGACTTCAAAATTGTTCACACTTTGTTCAACAGTAACATCATAAACATTTTTTAAATTATTATTATTTTAATTGATTTTTAGCCATAATTAATTTTTTATTTTAGCCATAAAATCTAAAGACAAAATTAAGTAGAAAACATAATGGGATAAAAAAAAAGTTTATTAAACATTGAAAACCAAATAATGAACATTTAATGGGGTTTAGTAGCAAAACTAACTAGTAAAAATGATTTATTTTGTATCTAAATATTTTAATAGAATATATCTTAGCATATGAAAACAAAAGTTTTATATATAAAATTGTAAATATTGCATAAAAAAAAGTGAGCTGACACTAAGACACTGTCACATTAGACTCTTGATCTGCGTATTTACCTAATGAATAAACTGCCTTTGGGATTAGTTTTTGTGTCTGATTTGCATGAGCTGGATGTTTTTGCTGTCAGAGCCACAAGCAGATTGATCAGGCTGTGCGGAGGGTGGATGTGGAGAAAGACATTCAGTCTCTGGTTGAGGACGTCGCCACAACAGCGGACGAAAACAAAGCTGAATTTCTCATGGCTGACTACTTTGTAAGACTGACTTTCCGGCACAAATTCATGTATACAGAAACTGAAATTAAATGGACTCATGTTTGTGCGTGTGTGTGTGTGCAGGAGGAGGAGGGAAAGACAATGATGGGAAAAGACAGGAGAAAGGACGCCATCAGGACTAAACTTCAGCGTCTGGAGGACTGGATCACCAAATCTAAAACAGACAGAGAAGGTTTGATCCAGAAGATTTTGCTTTAGTGCTACTGAATCTTTCATTCAAGTGATTTGTTCCAAATGCGGGATTCACCGAATTTCCATTGAACTGAAATTAAACTTCACAAGCCTGATATTTTCTTATTTATTTTAATTTCTCCACGTGGAAGTATATACCACACAAACAAAGACAATTAATCAGTGTGCAAATTACAGGGGGGGGGTCTGACACCCTAATTAACGCTTGATCCCCCATGAAGAGCATCAAATCAAGACGTATGGGGGTCTGTCCTTTAATATTTAAGAAATCGTTTTCTCTGAGCACCCCTATAATGGTCCATACCATTGTGAATGCATGTTTGCACCAAAAATATTTATTTAGCAGCTTGAAAGCAGCAAATCTGGAGCACTAACAGACAGTATAAGTGCTCACAAAGCATGTTTCTTGTATTATAGGCATTTGTACTGTAGGTGTCCATAAAACTAGATGCATATTTTATTATACACTTGCTCGCACATGGAAGTTAAACAGCAAAACAAAAAATATGTGCAGTCTTTCATGGTCATTCATTAATAGATGCAGGAATGCAAACCATTTAATTAATAATCACAAATGTCATTGAGAACCACTCAATATCCTTTAAAACAAAAGTTTAATGAATAAATTAAATAAAATATGTAACTTTGGTTCGCTAAGGTATATTACCGAGCATAACCGGAAAAAACTTGACCCCCTCGATAGTCAAAGTATAATTCGCACCCTGCAATTAATATATACACAATTGCGCAGTCTTTGAACATAAACAGTCAGTTTAAATTATATAGATAATGAGGTTAATATATACTTTAGAATGTGATGCAATGATATCCACATATCCTCCCTCTGGAAATAATCATAGAGAAATGTAGAATAAAGAGTCACCGACCGTGTCGAGGAATACTCTGATAGTTCAAACGCCAATGTTCCACCCTTTCTAGAAAACACAATGATGAACGTTGTTCCTTGAAACCCAAATCAACAATCAGTGTTGTCCATTTAAAGTATGCATCAAACAATCATCAATCATTGAAACCTCCAGTACAACAGGTCCTGTCTACATAAGAAATAAACTAAAAGCAAATCTTAACTTAATATTGAAAATACATTCAAGCTTAAACACTCAGTCAATACTCACATTTAAGAAGCAACAATAAAGTTCTCAAAATACCAGAACCAGAGTGGGTTGGTGGCATCAGTTCACATGCCCTCTATCAAATGCAACTCACTTGCTCTATGGTGGCCTGGAATATATCCGGTTATCAATCCCCTCTAGCAGAGCCTAGTGGCTCTTACTGACATTATATCCAGTTTATCACACCACAAGGAACCAATGATAATTATTAAAGCATGTAATACTTGTTCGTTACAAAATGAAGCAAACAACTCTTAATGAATGATAACAGTATATTTGGCTTACTTGATTCATTCAGCATCCAAACATTGCAGTGTTGCTCTGAGACTTGCAAAACAGATAATTTTGGCCGGCAACTCCTCAGAACATTCTCCACTGTTCCATGGTCTTGCCATTTGTAGATATTGGGTGATTTGCTGTAGTCTCAAAGCTTTAGAAATGGCTTTATAACCTTTTTTAGACTGGTAGATCTCAATTATTTTCTTTCTCGTTTGTTTTTATTGTCTTTGGATCTCAACATGATGTCTAGCTTTTGATGATCTTTTGCTCTTCTACTTCTTCTTCTTCGTGTTGTTTTATGGCAGGTGGCATCCAACTTTAAGGTGCATTACCGCCACCTACTATACTGGAGTGTGAACCAGAATGATTATGAAGCTCATAGTATATGTTATATTCTATATATTAGCCCAGTTTGCCTTAAAAATGAAATTAAATAACTTTAGTACTCTGTTTGGCTAAGCATTTGATTTGTTTCTATTGTACCCTGCTGTATTTTCTTGAATACTTCCCTTTCTTTATATTTCTGACAATGACTTATTATATGATCAACTGATTCTTTCACTAGACAATATTCGCATAACCCAGTAGGATGCTTTCCAATGATATGCAATGTTTTATTTAATTTAGTGTGCCCTAGTCTTAATCTAGATATTACATTGTCTTCCAACATACTTCTTCTCCTCTTCATCCTGCCTACTTTCTTTTGAATGTTAAAACGATGTGTCCCAGTATTTACATTGTCCCATTTATTTTGCCATTTAATATTGATTTTCTCTTTAATTATTGCTTTCATCTTTTTTTACTGAATGGTATTTCCATAACATTTTCCTGCCTTATTGCCTCCTTCGCCAGTATATCAGCTGTTTCATTCCCTTTAATGATCTACTTCACTTTGTCAGGTCCTATTTAAGTGATTTCTTGATTGCGAACAGGTGTGGCAGTGATTAGGCCTGGGTGTGGCTAAATAAATTGAACTCAGGTGTGAAAGCAGATTTACATACTACCAGACGCATCGGTAGATTTTACAATATAAGAAAAGAGAGAAAAGGATGAGGAGTGTAATTTATTTTATGTACAAAAATATATTAATGAATTTTACAGTCATGTTAAAATATATAAAGATGCCTCTAAGAGTTTAAATCGAGTAGGTGTGGCTTTTACAGTTCCTGAATTTCAAATATCAGTAGGAAAAAGGATTAGTGACGAAGTATCTGTATATACAGGAGAAATGATAGCACTTTTATTAGCATGTCAATGGGTAGAGGAGATAAGACCTTTAAAATCAGTTATCTGTTCAGACTCGAGTTCTTCACTTACAAGCTTACAATATAGTAATTCAGAAAGTAGACCAGACATTTAATTAGAAATAATGCAAACCTTGTACAGAATTCAAATGATGGGTCTAACAGTAATATTTTTTATGGGTTTCTGCTCATATTGGTATTCAAAGAAATGAAATTGCAGATAAGGAAGCAAAACAAGCTGTCAAAAATAATGACATCAGTCTAAATGTAAGTATAAGTAAAACTGAAGAGTATTATTAAGAAAAGAATGAAGGAAAGGTGGCAAAGACAATGGGACAATGAAAATAAAGGCCGGTGTTTTTATAAAATTCAAAAGAAAGTAGGAGAAATGAGAAGTGTCGGAAAAAACAGGAGAGAGGAGATAATATCCAGGATGAGATTTGGACACACAAAATTAAATAGTACACTTTTTAAAATGGGGAAACATGGCACAGGACAATGTGAGTTTTGTGGACAAGAGGAGACAGTAACATGTGATATTACACTGCAAGAAATATGAAGATGAAAGGAGAGAACTTAGTAAGAATTTAGATGAAATAAAAGTTCAATTCAAATTAGATGACATCCTACAAAATAATTCAGGAAATAAATGTTTTACCTTTTTATCAAAATATCTTAAAAATTCGCATTTATGGGGGAGGATTTAATTAAAGAAAGTGGAAGTGAGGGCTAAATCATAATGATCCACACTCTATACCAGTTGGTGGCGGAAATACACCATTTTGTTGTTTGTCAACCGCCATTAAATTGAAGAAGACGAAGAAGAAGAAGCAGATTTACGTTATGCTTTAACAGGGGGCAAACACTTTCACACATTGTTTTACATATATTTTTAGATTTAGTTTTCTCTTAATGATAAAAACCTTCATTTCAGAACTGCATGATGTGTTTACTTGTGTTATCTATGACTAAAATTTCAATTTCTTAAATGATTTGAAACATTAATGTGTGACAAACATGCAAGCAATTAAGAAATCATTTTTAAGTACAACTGTATATGTATATATAATTTAAACATAACTTGTCTCTTGTCTGTCTGGTCAGGCGCAACGAGAGAAGTGGGAAACTGCTGGTGATTTTATGGAAAGCTAAATTTTGTGTGAAATGCCCCCTTTAAAAGAACATTTTATTCCTCAGAGATCTTATTAGGTGTTCCTGTGCTGTTATAATGTACGCCTTTAGCTCAGCACTGACACATAAATCTGGTTTTCAGGTTTAGAGAAGATGGTGAAAGTCTATACAGAGCAACCAAACTTCTCAAACCAGAAAAACCTGGAGGAAACCGAGCAGTTACTGGAGGAGGTGAGACACTCTTACATGTAATAACAAACATGTAACATCTAAATTACATTTTCATTGAGACTTTTTGACTATTTAAAGGTGCAGTATGTACGTTTTTGACTCTTTTAATGCATAATAATAGCATGCTACGTTTGCAGATATTTACCAAACAAGTGAACGTACTTGATTATCTGTTAAACATTGCTTAAAGTCAGTTATTCTCCTTGGAAAACGTGTATCACGGGTCAGTATGTCTGTCTCAGTTTTGGAATCTATAACCAGCCCACTGCCAGTTTACCCAATTATATTTCAGCACCTTGGGTTGCCTTGATAGTAAACAAACCGTTTTTTTCTTCAGTTATGAAGGCTGCATCGATGTATGCGGGTATGGCCAAAAATGCAGATACAGTGCTATAAAAATCCACATAAGCTGTTTTTTTAATTAGTAAATAATATAAATAGTACAAACATAAATGTTAGCTGAGCAGCTTAGTGTAATGCTTGATTGTTAGGCATGCTCACTCCTGTTAATGTCGTCAATCTGGCAACCTGCTTGTGAGTCAAGTCATCGTAGGAGGGGCCAGTTGATCAAACACAGTCTAATATTTTGAATTTGGACTGCAATATCTAGTTCAACCACTAGGTATTTCTGTCCAATTTCAAAGTGTACAATATTATATACAGTAACTTTTAATATTTGGTTTATTAAACTATTGTCTGATTCATCTCGACAGGCCATCCTCAAACTAGACCTTTTAGAGGCAACGCACTGCAAACTGACTCACAGTCTGGCAGAGATTGAAGGGAAACCCAAATCAAGACATCGATTCAGCGACAGCATCACAAAATGGAAAGAAAAGGTGCGTTTTACAATTTCTGTCCAACAATCCACTGACTTTTTTTATTTGAATTTATTTATAGAAGGTAAAACTGTTATCAGTATTCATTTTAAATGCAAATGTTTTAGAAGTTTCATTGTAGTTCTGCAGGGAATCTAATAATTGCTAAAATTAATTAAAAAAATTCTGAAACGACTAAATTACTTGAACCAAATTTCAAATGTAAAAAATAAAAATAATAAAAATAAATGTAATAAAAACTATAACGGTTTAATTACTTGTATTTGAAATTAATTATATTTTCATTTTAGTCAAATTATCACCAGCAGCATCATTCATTCATTTATTTTCAGCTTAGTCCCTTTATTAATCTGGGGTCGCCACTTTGGAATGAACCGCCAACTTATCCAGCATGTGTTTTACGCAGCGGATCCAGCTTCAACCCATCACACACCCATACACACTCATTTACACACATACACTATTGACAATTTAGCTTACCCAATTTATCTATACCACATGTTTTTAAACTGTGGGGGAAACCGGAGCACTCGGAGTAAACCCACGTAAACACGAGAATAATATGCAAACTCCACACAGAAATGCCAACTAATCCGCTACCCACTGCTCCACCCCTATAGGGGGATTGAATAAACTAAATTGGCTGTAGTGTGTGTGTGTGTGAGTTTGAGTGTGGTTGGCTGTTTCTCAGTACTGGGTTGCAGCTGGAAGGGCATCCGCAGTGTAAAACATATGCTGGATAAGTTGGCAGTTCATTCCGCTGTGATGACCTCTGATGAATAAAGGGACAAATCTGAAGGAAAATGAATGAATGAATATTATGGTGGATTTATATTAATATAAATAAGTAAATATATTATTTTAAAGATTTATTTTAAAAGTTATAGTCAAATTAAACTTCATCCATTGCTGATTGTCAGTTATTATCATTATTGTATTATTTTTTATTTGTTTACTATTTATTGAGATCCAATACATATTCAAAAATATATCAGTTACAGGTAGTTGGCATGACTATATGTGTGTTTATGTAGTACTAAAATTGTGCAATTGTATTTGTGTTAAATAACTAAAACTAAACTTAAAAATTTAACGATATTTACATTTATAAAAACATGACATATCACAGTTTTAAAGTACTGACTAAAATAGACCATTTTAAACAAACAAGCAAAATATTATAACAGTGGATTCAATAAATCCTATAGTCTATAAAACTGAATTGAAATATGTAAAACCAGGACATGAAAAAGCATGTAAATGTGTTTATTGAGAGCACTAATTTAGCTTCATGTTTTTTTTATGACCTTGCTACAATTTCTTGACTGTGATATATGCATTTCCTTAAGGCCACAGTCTGGAAACAGCCAAGGTTGAATAAAAAGACTCAGTTTTGTGTCTGGTTTTGCTCCAGGACTGTGAGCACAGTGTAGTGCAGCTTTCTCGACCGGTGAGGATCAAAAAGACTCCTTTCAGATCACGTCAGTCCATGAGGGCAACAGTGAGCAATGAGACAAGCCCAAGCCCTGAAGGGACTGGAGAAAACCCCTTGAATGAGGCGACCAATTCTGATGGCCAAAAGAATGGCCCGGTTAATGGAAGTGTATCTGAATATGAAGACGATAAAGGTAAATATACACAATACAGGTGATGTTTAAAGTCCAAAATAACCGAAAGTTGTTTTATTTTATTTTATTTTATTTTTTTTTTTTGTATTGTGATGCAGTTCTGATAAAAAACGGAATATTAAATGAGAAAACAGTGGGCGTAGATTGTTTTTTTCTAATGCTAGCTGATTGGATGTAGTAAAGAAGGCATTTCATTTAAAAAAGATCAGGAAAAGAGTTTGGGGAGAGTTATTACAACCTAACAGACACCTCCTAGTCACCATTTCTGTTTGTTGTGACAGCTGGAGGAGGGTGGCTAAGTATGTTAGCCACACCCCTTACCTCAGACAGACGTAATCTGAGAATTTAAGCACCTCTAAAAAGCCAGGAAAGTGAGTGAGTCCAGGGGCCTCATGTATCAACGCTGCGTACGCACAAAAACTTTGCGTGCACCAGGTTTCACGCTCAGAATCGCTCACGTTTGGATTTACTAACGATTAAATGAACGTGAGAATGTGCGTTGTTCCACGCCAACTTCATGGCAGGCGTACGCACAGTTCTTGTGCGTGTTTGTTTTATTTCCATTGGCGACTTCTAGAGGCAATTGTGTTAAATAACTACAAAGTATTTTTGAGCCGTGCAATGGCAGCTGACAGCTGTATGGGACGAGATCATCCGCATGTCTAGCAGGTATATAAGGTTTCCATACCATACAGTTGACCAGCCAAACATTAAAGCACAATTTGCAGCGGTCGCCTGTCTTCCCAAGGTAATTAGAGCGATCAACTGCACTCACATTGCTATAAAGGCGCCATCTGAAGACGAATTTGCATATGTGAACCAGAAAAATTTCCATTCAATAAATGTGCAAATAATACGTGATGCTCAAATGCGCTTAACATAATACACACACTTATTAATGATTCCTACTTGTCTTCCTCATGATGTAGAGTAGGCAAAATCTGATACGTAGTGGGGGAAAAAGAAGAATGAGTTCATCAGACGCTGGATTCGAACCGCGTTCTTGAATGACAGGGTCAAAACATGTTGCCATGTGTGGTACGAGCTACGCCACTCACACTGTTGATGTCCTCCCTCTTTAGCTTTGTTGTCTCTGCCGATCAAACAAGCGGAAATCACTCAACTAGCTCATTCCAAAGACAAACTTGCAAATAACACCGTTTTTCTTCGGTCTACCTCCGATAGGAGCACCTCCAATTCACATTCTGTTCAAAGTTCTGTTTAGTTTAGAGTGTTGGGGAGGGAAAGTATAAAAATTGGAGTTTTCAGTTCGAGCATGTGCAGAATTTCACAGAGGTAAAACAACACAGATGCAGGGGAGAAGTTGACTGCGTTTACATGGACATCAGTAAAAGAATTATTTGACAAGTTCTTAATTTGTTTACTTTAACTGCTGTTTGGCACTTTCACTTTTATTCAGGAACATGTTATGCATGCCCCCCGTGAAAAACGAGATATTGCATACGAGGAACTGCTGGAAGAATGTTGTTTTAATGGAATGGTTGATACCGCACAATGAATTGAGGAAAAAAACCTAATGTACTGTAACGTTGCGTACTGTACACTTAACGTACTGTAAACTTAGTAACTATATAATTTTGACTACGGTATGTCTTTTAAACACTGAAAGAGTTCTGCTGATGATACTAACCAACTTTGCCATCTGAATAAACAAACAAAGACCACTGATCGCTTACCAAATCTGTAGAGACAGGACAATCAACACCAACTGGAACTGCGTTTTTTTTAAAAGGAGATGAGCAACAAATCTGGATTTTACCATTTCCAGATGCATTAAAGCTCTCATGTAAAAAAATCGCGTACACTGTAATCCACACTTGAGTCCAGCTGCGCTCTCATAGCAGGGAAATGAAAACAAAACCTTTATTGCAGCACATTTATAAACACAACACTGAACCATGTCTCCAAACAATTCTTCTTCTTCCTCTTGTTTTTTTCAACACAGTGTATCCTCTCTCTGTCGTTTTCGAAGCTATCATGCATATTAAAGTTGCACTGCGCACACCAGGGATGTCCAGACTCAGTCCTGGAGGGCCGGTCTCCTGCAAAGTTTAGTTTCAACCCCAATCACACACAGATGGCCTAGCTAATCAAGCTCTTACTAGGCGTTCTAGAAACATCCTGGCAGGTGTGTTGAATCAAGTTGGAGCTAAAATCTGCAGGACACCGGCCCTCCAGGAGCGAGTTTGGACACCCCTGGCATACACAATAGAGCGCTTATAGGTTTAAAGCAAGTCTTTCTCATGTATTAATGCTGCTCACTCAAATGCGTCACGTTGTACTCGCTGGTACAGACATCCAGTCTCCATGCTGGAATACACACAAGGATCTTATGGTCAAGACGTAGCTTTGAAAATTCGTTTCAAAGCGGAAGAATGAATTTGCTCAAACTTTTTAGTGAAATATATGTGTCCTAATGGTGTTTTAAGCAGCTTGAGACACATATATGACTGTCAACATCTCAAAAAATGTGTTCTGGCGTTTCGTGACCCTTTAACTGAAAAAAATAACAGGAAGTGCATTTTCAGATTTCTATTAAAGATTAAAAGGACAAACTACTTTTTGCCTTTTAGCCACAAAACTAGCAATGTGAACTAACAATACCATAAGATTAGTTTATGTTAGCTTCATTTATACCTTAACAGTGAAATTTTACAGCATTTACAATTATATTTTTTCATCTACAGAAAGTCTTTCTGGTTCATTTAGTATGTTGGAAATAAAAGCGTTTCCATATTTTTTACAAACTATTTTTAGTGTCAATATTATAAGCCGTAGTTTTTTTTACTACTGTTGAACCGGCATAGTGGCTCATTGGTTAGCACTGTTGCCTCTCATCAAGAAGGTCGCTGGTTCGAGTCTCGACTGGGCCAATTGGCATTTCTGTTTGGAGTTTGCATGTTCTCCTCGTGTTGGCGTGGGTTTCTTCCATGTGCTCTGGTTTCCCCCACAGTCCAAACACATGCACTTTAGGTGAATTGAATAAACTAAATTGGCTGTAGTGTGTGTGTGTGTGTGAGAATGAAAGGGTGTTTTCCAGTACTGGGTTGCGGCTAGAAGGGCATCAGCTGCATCAAACATATGCCAGAAGAGTTGAGAGGGGTCTGGCTGCAGACTCGGTGCAGTGCAATCTGAGCTGCATCCAATGATTTTTAATGCGCTCACCTAACCCCACCCCTAACCCTACCCATCACAGTGACGTCACTCGCTCCATTGAGTCTGACGTTGCATCGCTGAGTGATGCAATCTCAGCTTGCATCATCAAGGCTGCATCCAGATACTATTGGAATAGTTGGCAGTTCATTCCGCTGTGGCGACCCCTGATGAATAAGGGACTAAGCCGAAGGAAAATTAATGAATAAATGAACAAACTAGTTACCTTACCTAACTGACCTAACTTGCCTAATTACCTTAGTTAAGCCTTTAAATGTTACTTCAAGCTGAATACTAGTATCTTGCAAAGTAACTAGTAAAACAGTGTGTACTATCATCATGGCAAAGACAAAATAAAT
>NC_133184.1:50672500-50680000 GCF_049306965.1 Danio rerio | reverse complement strand
AAAAATACTTATTCTTAAAGGTGCAGTATGTAAGTTTGACACCCAGTTGTTGAACTAGGTATTGCAGGCCTGGTTCAAAACACATGCAAGCGCAGGTTGCCAGATTGACGACATCAACAACAGTGTGCCTGACTGTCGAGTCTAAAGGCTAATATAAACCGTGATCTAAATAAAATCAATGACACACAATAGAAGGAATATTCACATATTAAAAGGAGTTTTTGTTCTAACCAACACCTGAAATTAATATTTTAGAAGCAGCTTCTATTTACCACTGGTGAACAACATGACTGACAGTGATCATCTCAGATACACCTCATGTGCTTTATTCAGTGTTTAATGCTAATAATGTGAGTTTGAATGGCATTTTACATTACATTTATTGCCATAGTACTGAAAGCAGCAACAGATCACAGAACAGTTCACCTCAGAAATTGACAATAAAGTAAACCATTAGAAATTGAGAACTGTGACTCAACACATATCAGTGATTCAGCAACTACATTTAATAATGTTAATAATTTTAAAGAGGTTTAATGTGTATTAAGTAGTTTATAAAGCTTATCATTTTGTTGGAGTGCAGTGAGTGCACTGTTCTGTGCCTCTGAATGGCTGTATTTAAATTTCTGTCATGCCAAATTGCGTATCACTGCAAATATAGTCACAAAGCGTGTTGTTAGGACACTGGGTTACAATGTAACCTGCTCACCTAATGCTTACATTAGTAATAAATATTTAGATTATTTGCTAATTAATGACCACCTCATGTGAAACTCTGAATCTGCGTCTCATTTTGGAGTCTGTTACTGTCCACCAAAAGTCGCATTTCGGTCAGGGAGGCACACTTTGGCTGCATATACACTGCACTGTTCAAGTGAGTCAATTCTATTTTTTTTTCTCCCATGTGGCACAGATCGAATATGGCATTAAAAACCGTTGCGAATGACGTCAAGTCTGACACTTTCTTTTCCGAACAGACTTCAGCAAAGTCCCAAACCTTAAATCTCAAACACGAGGACTAAAACAGTTTTTTTTTTGTCATATAGCACAGGTACTTAAGCATGTTAACGTGAGCGAGAGAGCGCAATGTTCGCCACGTAACCAATATAAAACTAGTGTGTACATCTCGTGCATTAATCACGCCATGGACATTACATTAAGATGCCTAAAGAGTTGAAAAAAGCCTATATATCAAAAGTAGATGGACAAATGAGAACCTTTCTGTCAAACTATAGTAAAACAGCTTGTTAAAAGCTGCAAACATATTACATACAGGAATAGTGAAAAGAGCACTCTTTAATTATCAGCTGTTAGTCAGCGCCCGCTCGTTTTTTTCCTGGTCATTGCGCCTTTGCCATGTGCTGTGTAAGGGTGCTTTCACACCTGTGAATCGATTCAGTTGTTCCGAAACAGAGATTAGAATTGTTACATTGTTGCTCTTTGCTCTTGGAGCGGTTCGCTTTCACACTGCAAAGTTTCTAATCGGACCAAAAGAGCTAAAACAAGTCACGTGTGAGTAAACTCTCCTTACATTGGTCAGAGTGTCAGGGTTTATTTTGCAGCGTCCCGCTCAGCTGTCAGGAGAGGTGGTGGTTTGGTGGTGATTGTCAGGGTGCGCGCGTGACGTGTCTGGGGAGAGACACGGTGGGGAGGGGTGAGAAGGGTGCGCGATGATGCCTATTTGAGGACTGGGAGAGAGACGCGAGATTACCGGGAGATCATCACTCGTTTGCGGGCATCCGGAGACTCGCGAAACTTCCCGCCCTACTCATAATTCTCTCTTCATATAGCCGTAAGCCTATTACATATCCATAAAACACTGTGATATAACCGCGCTCGGATCGGATCGCTTTCTCACTGCAATCGAACCGCTCCAGGGTTCGTTTCAATCGAGCCGAGACCACCTCATTCAAGCGATCTCGGAGCGATTACTTTGGCGCGGAACAGAGCGCGATTGCCCTGTTCACATATGCCAATCGAACCGCGCTAACTGGGCAAACGAGATACGTTCCGAAACAAAAGTGTAGGTGTGAAAGCACCCTAAATGCAGACGATCGGATACGAGTCACTTTTAAAAGATGATGTAAGCAGGTCATCAAAAAAAAGTCGGATACAGTCACAAAATCGGAATTGACCATCAAGATCTGCAGTGTAAATGCAGCCTTTGAGAGCCTCCCAGACTGAATGAATAAATAGGCTGTTTTCCATGAAGGCAACCCAGGGTGCTGAAATATAATTGGCTAAAGTGGCAGAGGGCGGATTAAATGACCAAAACAAAGACAACCATTCAGGCACGTAAACACACAATATCAAAGCACAATATCTGACTTCAGCATTGTTTTTCAGATAAACAAGAATGTTCACTTAGCTTGTTTCTATAATGCAAACATACCATGGTATTTTTATGCTTTAAAAAAACTCAAAGTAAGTCAAAAACTTACATACAGCACCTTTAAGGTTATTTAAATTCTATAATTTGATGTTAGGGCGAGGCAGTGGCGGAGTAGGTAGTGCTGTCGCCTCACAGCAAGAAGGTCGCTGGGTCGAACCTCGGCTCAGTTGGCGCTTCTGTGTGGAGTTTGCATGTTCTCCCTGT
The DNA here is from genome assembly GCF_049306965.1 of Danio rerio. Lineage (NCBI taxonomy): Eukaryota > Metazoa > Chordata > Actinopteri > Cypriniformes > Danionidae > Danio > Danio rerio. The sequence continues at coordinate 50,677,404 of NC_133184.1, read as the reverse complement.
CTTCGCGTGGGTTTCCTCCGGGTGCTCCGGTTTCCCCCACAGTCCAAAGACATGCGGTACAGGTGAATTGGGTAGGCTAAATTGTCCATAGTGTGTGAATGTGTGTGTGGATGTTTCCCAGAGATGGGTTGCGGCTGGAAGGGCATCCGCTGCGTAAAAACTTGCTGGATAAGTTGGCGGTTCATTCCGCTGTGGCGACCCCGGATTAATAAAGGGACTAAGCCGACAAGAAAATGAATGAATGAATGAATGAATTTGATGTTATCTCCAAATATAGCACAAGTTGTCGATATATTGATTATTGTGAATAATTCACTCACTAATGAACAATGTATTACTGTGGCTTGTAAGCAGTATTAAAAGTATGCAAATGCAATATAGAACCAATTAATTAATTGACATGATTGCGTAAATGTCCTTACTACACATCAAAACTGTGAAAAAATTGATGTTTTGGGTTTTTCGTGATCATGGGTAGCCTCTGAATGAAACACGGCTGCTATATAACGTTTCACAAAAAATGTGTTGTTAATTTTATTAATGATTTTGATCACACAGCATTCAAATTGTTTACATTATATTGTCACTGTAGTATAAAACGAAGCACTTTAAGTTTTACGACTTGTATAAATGTTGTTTATTGTTAAAAATAATGAATCAATAAAGCAATGTACAAAGCAGAAACAATTTAATACTTCACACTAAGTGATTACTGGTGGTTCAAAAAACAAAAAGCAGGATATATTTGCTGATGATATCTATAAATATGGTGTCTGGGTCTCTGACCGTTTCTGAAATTTAGGTCATCTTTGCACCTGTATGAAGCGCCACAAACTCTCTCCGGACGTTAGCCAGGAAGGCAGAGAAGTTGTTGGTTTCCTGCAGTCTGCTCTCTAGCTGTGTCATTTTCTCCAGAGGAGGGTCACAGGAGATAACTGAAGAAAAAAATGATCATGGTTAAAAAATATTGACAGATCATCTTTTTTTTCATGATTATGAGAATTATAAAATGTTATTAAATGAGCAATTCCAGCGTTATGGATGTGACATTTGTAGTAAAATCTTAAAACAGATAGTATGCATATGTTAAAATTATATTGAAACATCAGTTTATATTTTCCGTAACAACTAGCCACAGAGTCATGGGATCAGAAAAACATCAATCTGTAAACATATTTTTTTTTTATTTTAAATGAGGGAAATAAACATGCGTTATGGATGTGAGTGTAAAAAATTTAGCGAGTTCACTGTATTGACCTTATTCTAAAATGCGGAAGTGCGCCTGTTTTCACGATTGTCTTAGAACTTCCGATTCAGTCGCCTATGGGAGAAATGACTAGGAATAATAAACGGCAGAAAATGGCCAAACTACTTGCTCAACAAACAAATGTTTGCATGACTACACAGACCAAGTAGCATAATATAATAAGAAAATATTAAATTGCAACATCAAGCAGCGTAACGAGCAGTTGTTAACGTCAAAAAATGAATGGAAGTGAATGTGACCGGAAGTCGCGAGACAAAAAGATTCAAATGGCAGCGCCCGCTCGACAGCTGAGAATAAGGTGAATACAACATACTAATTCTGTGAATTAAACTGCACAACCTAAAAGTAACAATGCTCATAGAAAAGATAAGAGTTGGCACACTATAGTACAAAAACAATAGATTTTATTTTATTAATGCATTTATGTGAAAAAAAGCTTCATTATGGATGTGACAGATGTGAAATTCAGACTTGTGACTTTGGTAAATCAAATATAATTGTTACTGGAAAATTATACGCACGCACGCACACACACACACATCACAGGATTAAACTACATTTTACTATACATTTAAATAATATACATTTATTTTAAGTTGTAATATTTTTTCAAAATTTTACAGCTTGTGGCACAAACTTAAAACACTGAAATAAATATAAAATAAAATAGACATTGTTTTACTGGTATAAAGATAACATGGATAATTGGTTCTAACGAGAAAAGAAGGTTTATCCGTTCAAAAGATGAGTCTTACTGTGGTAAATGCCCTCTGCATCCAACTGGAGGAGAAACGCATGAACCATGTCTGGATCTTTAGCATTGATGTTCCTGAAGACAAACTGCAGCTTTTCACCTTCAAATAAATCAAATCACAAGAACAAACCTTACACCTCCGAATACAGTTGAAGACAAAATTATAGATCAGTGCAGTTTAATTATTGTTATTAATTTCAATTATTTAAATAAGTATATATATATATATATATATATATATATATATATATATATATATATATATATATATATATATATATATATATAAATAAATAAATAAATAAACCAAGTAGGTTACAATTATTAGATACAGAACAAACCACTACACTATTGTCCAATGGCTTGCCTAATTTACCGTTTGTAAAGCTGTTTTAAAACAATAACAACTTCCTAATTTACCTAATTAGGCCTTTAAATTGCACTTTAAGTTGAATACTGGTATCTTTTAAAAATAACTACACTGTAAAAATGCTTGGTTCCACACAATCGACTTGTGTTGGGACAACATGAAGGAATGAAGTTAGCTAATCCGTTTTTACAAATTTAGGTGGATTAAACATAAAACAATAAATAAAAAAAGAAGTGTTGTTTCAGCTCATTTTAAATGCGTAGTTTGAACAAACAGCAAACTTCATTTTTTGAGTGTAGTAAAATAGTATGTACTGTCATACTGGCAACGACAAAAGAAAATAGGAACTGGTTATTAAAACTGTTTAAAAATGTGTTGACAAATCCATCCATGAAACAGCATAAGACTGCTTCTAACAACTTCAAAACTTAACACACACTTGTACTGCAAACTGTATCAACACAAACTTCAAATTATAAATCTGAGTGATTAGAAAATCTGGAAATGCTCACATATGATTAGTGACCTAGAACTAGAGCCAAAACATTTTCTTTAGAACACTTTACATACCTCAATGATTTTCAATACATTTGTATTGATATATACCAATAATTAATATATATAGTGCTCAGCATATATGAATACAACCCCCACAAATCTCTCATTTAAATTAATTTCTTCTAGAAGAAGCTTTACAATATTATTTTTGTGCATATACATTAGATTAGTCAGTACTGAAGCCAAATCTGGAGCTAATCTAACAAAATCACGGTAACACTTTATTGTGATGGTCCATTTGAGTATTAGGCCCAATCCCAATTCTACCCCTTTAGCCCTTCCCTTTATCCCTACCCCTCGTTTTGCGCATGAACGCCAAGGGGTAGGGGTGTCCCAACTCTCTTCAGCTTAAAGGCGTAGGGCTAAGGGGAATGGGGTCATAACCGCGTTTGGGTTCTACTGTCATGCTTAAAAAAAAAAAAAAGCCCTTCCCCTTCACCCTCGGTTGTAAGGGCCAAAGGGAAGGGGTAGGGGTACAAAAATAAAATGGGATTGGCCTTAGTAGACTGTTGGCTTATTATCTGTTGATACTGCTTCTTCAACAGACATTTAACTGACTATAAGAAACTTTGCAAGTACATGTCAACTACCCTAACCCCAACCCTAAACTAACAGTCTACTTATAATCTAATGAGATTTAGTTGGCATGTAGATGCAATGCAACTTAAATTCAACAAACGGACTATCAAAATAAAGTGTGACCAAAATAAATTACAATAATGGTTATTAAATTAGTAGCCCAATTGTATATGTTATAGAAAAATATTAAATAAAATGTTAAAAAATAGCAAAAGAAATAAAATAATATAAATACAATTTTGTTGAAATTTTGTAGTTTGTGTATTCTGTGACTAAAATATTAATTAAATAAATATATCGGTTTAATAAATCTGTTTTGTTCAAATGCACCAATATATATTCACCATATTAACTGAGAAATGGGTAAACGTATACATTTTCAAAATGGGGTGTACTCAATTATGCGGAGCAACGTAATGAGGAAAATAACTTTAGTTATATGCCATTGTTAAGCGCAAAGACTTTACCTTGAATTTTTCTGATCTCAAGGCTGAGATGCTTCTGAAAGACATCTTTACATTTGTTCAGCTTCTTCAGCCTGTCCTTGTTGGCTTTGTTTTGTGACTGAATCACTGTAGAAATGCATATAATACCCATTAGTTTAGACTAACAAAATGAACAGGATTTGTATTTCTAATTTGCAGATAGAAACGCAGAAATGGGTAATAAGCTAATACTTATATTTCCTTTTGTTTTTAATTTAAAGGTAAGCATAATTAATAATTCACTAATGTTAGGGATGCAACAATTATTTTGGTTGTACGATTATAGTCTAAGGAATAATCATGGTTATGATTATTATGCATTTATTGATTTCAAAACACTACTAGTTTAGAAAATCACTAGAAAACTCCTTATATTTTATAATGTTATTTATTCCGGCTTAGTAACCAAATAATACAGCACAAAATAATAATAAATTCTCTTTGAACTTAAAAATAAGTGAAAAAAGTTTTTGGCATTTAAACATGCCAAAATTAATCATTTTACACTGAAAATAAATGACAAAACAATAAATAAATGAAATAAAAAAAGTATTTGTCTAATGTAAATCTAAGCAACATATAAACTAAGTAATTCCCTTTTAGAAAAGCAAATGTAGTCAAAGGCTGCTGAAAATATGCACTCCACTGAAAATAAATTGTGTGTGCAAAAGGCCTTAGTTAATAGCATCAGCCATAGTTAAAATCAGCCTTTAATCCAGTGTGCGTGCATATTAGCTTCAGTGTACAAGCCTTGAACTCTAAACAGGCGCACAGTTGGCATAACTTTGTTTAGTTGGTGTAGTTTTGTTTTGTGCCGAAATGTGTTGTTGAAAAGCCTTTACGGTTAATTAAATGTGATGAATTAAAGCATGGTTAATAGTGAAACTGGTT
>NC_133184.1:50617500-50670000 GCF_049306965.1 Danio rerio | reverse complement strand
TTATTCAAGTCAACACTAAAAGAAATAAGACTTTCTTCAGAAGAAAAGTATAATAGGAAATACTCGTTTCCTATTATCCTCTGTTAAACATTTCCTCTGTTAAACATCACTGGGGACATATTTGAGACATGAGGGCTAATCATTTTGTCTTCATCAATGGCTTTTTAAATATATAATAGCAATTGCACATCAACCTCTGAGAGGAAAGATAGTTCTACACACATTCCCTGTTTTTGGCCTGATCCTTCTTGAGCTTCTCAATTCTCTGAAACAGGAGCGCTTTGTGATGCTCCTTGTCTTCAATCCCCGACACAATCTCAACATGTTCAGCAGACTTCTCTCTCAGTAAAGACGAGTTCTCCTTCAATTCTAATTTAAAAACACATTTAAGTAAGGTGGTGGTTATTTAAGATGCACACATATTATATATTTCTATTATATTATATACAAGTCAATTTCTTACCTTGTTTGTTTTTTTGTATCATGTCAAACATGGTTTCATCCTCTTTGCATTTCTTAAAGCATGTATCTGTGTAGAGAGAGAGAGAGTTTTAAATGTATTGCCATATCAGCTTCTCTGGCTATTCTCATGGCAAAATGTAAAAAATAAATAAATAAAATAAAAATATTTTATTAAAACATTTTATAAATATCACTTTTTATTATGGCTGCCAATATATCATTTCAGCATCGATATCTCAATCTGTGCAAATTATTTATACAATGAAGACTATGCCGTGTTATTTTTCATTATTATTGAATTTCTGTACTATAATACTGTTAGACTTATAAAATGCTGTTCTATTTTCATCTGTGCTTTAATTAATTTAATTTTGTAAACATTTTTTTTTTATAAATGTGCACATTTTATGTAGATGTATTCCCCTACAAAACCAGGCCAAATCAACATAAAATTAGGAATTCTTACCAATTAGTTATCTTAAGTAATTATTTTCATATTGCAATATATATTGCAAAAAATATTGCAATGTTAGTTTTTTTCCAATATCATGCAGCCCTACTTTTTATATTAATAAAAGAATTATAACAATAAAAAGACATCAACAGCAATACAAATTATACAAGATAAAATACAACAATAATAATAAAAGATAAAAATGTAAAACAGTTTAAGGTTTACTTTTGATTCAAATGGTACACGTATTTGTGTAGTAAAGAAGATTAAATGCATAAATGCAGTAAACTTTCTATTTTACACAGTATATCCTGGTGTTATAAAATAAAGGAGCAATGTGGGTATTGTTTTTTTGTTGTTGCCACTTCTGGCATCAGGTGAAATAAACAATATATTAAAACTTCTAATTTAATAATATATATAAATGAGATATTTCAAAGCAATATTTGTGCATATACATTAGTCAGTACTGAAGCCAAATCTGGAGCTAATCTAACAAAAAATCTTAAGATAACGGTCCGAACATAAGTACACCAAAATTTATATGTTAGGGAAAAAAATAAAACGTGTAACAAACTGCTGGCCTACGGGCCATTTGGCACACACGCGCACAGTTGAAGTCAGAATTATTAGCCCCCCTATTTTTTCCTCTGTTTAGCGGAGAGCAGATTTTTTTTCAACACATTTTTAAACATAATAGTTTTATGAAGTCATTTCTAATAAATGATTTATTTTATCTTTGCCATGATGACAGTAAATAATATTTGACCAGATCTTTTTCAAGACACTTCTATACAGCCTAAAGTGACATTTAAAGGCTTAACTAGGTTAATTAGGTTAACTAGGCAGGTTAGGGTAATTAGGCAAGTTGCTGTATAACAATGTTTTTTTTTTTCTGTAGACTATCCAAAAATATATAGTTTAAAGGGGCTAATAATTTTGACTTTAAAATGTTTTTTTTTTTTTAAATTTAAAACTACTTTAATTCTAGCCAAAATAAAACAAATAAAACTTTCTCTAGAAGAAAAAATATTATCAAACATACAGTACTGTGAAAATTTCCTTGCTTTGTTAAACATCATTTGGGGAATATTAAAAAAAGAAGAAAAAAAAACAAACAAAAAAAAAAAACAAAGGGGGCTAAGACGCCTGATATAAAAGAAACATTTTAAAAATAGTAAAATGAATAAACAAAAATATCTCAAATTTAGTTGAAATTTTGTAATTTGTATTTTTTTGTAATATTTTGCTTGAATTTAAATGTATTATCTTTTTTTTTGAAAGATGTTTGGTTTTGTAATTTTCAAAATGGTGTACTCGTTTATGCTGAGCACTGCTTTATATATATATATATATATACAAAAAAAAAAATATATATATATATATGAAAAAGTCTGCGAGTTTACAGCACACAACATACTTTGTAGAAAATCTGTGAATTAAACTGCACAACCTTAAAGACACGATCCTCATCAAAAGGATAAGAGTCGGCTCACTATAAAACAAAAAGAACTGATTTCATTTTATTTGACATTTTTGCATTTGTGATGAAAAAGCTTTGTTATGGATGTGACATCTCTCTGTTATGGATGTGAAGGATGTGAAATTGCCACTTGTGTGACTTTAGTAAATTAAAAAAAATGGTTGACATTGACAGAAACAGTTTTGAGTATTTTTAAAGCACTGTAAAATACAAAAAAATGAAGAAATGGTTTTGCATTTTTGGCGAATAAGTAATTTTTTTATAGCAAGGTTGACATTTGCATGAAATCGCTAATATATATAAAATACTTTTTTATCATTAATATAGCAAAGAGCTAATCATCATGATACTACATTTAATTTTGCTTTAAACAACTGAAAATATCTAGCTGGCAAATGTGTAAAATCCTGCACTCTAAAGAAAATCAAAACATAAAATCCCAATGAATATGTTGGAGCTGCACTGTGATCCTTAAATGGTCTTTTAATAATTATTGTTCTAAACATGCCTAACAAGATTGCTTGCTAAATAAACTGTTGTCACTTTAAGACATTTTAGTGAAGTTTTTAGTAAACCATGATGAAACATTGCTTGCAAAAACATTATGAAAACACAAACACGATGAAAATTCCTTCTATACAGTATAACACTTTCATTAAACCCAGAGTGATGACTATAGTATTAGTGTTATAACAGTATATGTACTGTATTGCATATGCACTTGTGAAGCATTTTTCCAGCATTTCTCTCACCCAGGACAGATTTCTTGTACTGCCTGTGTTCCTGACAGAGCTCCGTGTCATTGAGCACTTCTCCCATGGCCTGATCCAGCATTTTGGCCCTGATCTCCTCCAGTTTGCTGTTGAACTGCTCCACTACATTATATTCTCTGACAGATGCCATGATGAGCTGCAAAACCAAACCAGCAAGACAGTGACAATTACTTACAATAGACCGACTGGGAATTCTATTTATTTTGTTGCTTTAATTACTTGCATCTGCCTAATGATACTGGCAAGACACTACAGCGCAACAGTTATTTATTTACTTATGTTTTAAAGAGGACCAATTATGTAAAAATCACAGTTTAAACACAGTTGTGCGGTAACAGTCTATGAATATAAGGGCCATTCTTCAACTACAGGCACGTTTAGCCTTGTGAAGTTGAGTAAAAAAAAAAAAAAACTTGTTCAAAATTAACGTAACTTAAGTTTAAACAATTTGTCTAGTTTTAAGAACTGTAAGAGGACAAACTTAGCTTAACTTAACTGAAACTTTTTTCCATTGTGAACTGAATAAATGTCAATTCCACCACATCTCAATATACAGCTTATTTCAAAATGAAATACATTATGGCAGTCAAACATTGTCGAAGATCTTTTTTTTAATCTAGTTTAACCAATCTTTCCACAATATATATAATAATTATGCATTTGTCAATCAAATTAATTAGTTGTATGCTGAATTGTACACCTGTCACACTCTAAAATGTAATATTAATTTGGTTAAGAGTTTATTAGGCCATAAATAAACAAATAAATAGAGCATGAACATACATTGTGAATACACTTTTAATGTGTGATGACAACTTTTTCAATATTTTTTTTTATTGTGTGTGGTGATGGAAACGACAGTGACATTTCAACAGTTTATTGTGAAAAAATTAAAAATAGCTTCAGCGATTAGCTTTGAATTGATACTAGCCTTTCATGTATAAAAAAACACTCTTATTAACCTTAATTTTGTTTGGTTTTTAAAAACACCTTTGAAGGTACAACATGTTTGGAAATGACGTAGAATAAATGTATTTCCTTATCCAGCATTATTTACTGTGATTTTTCTTCAAGTGTGTGAAAATTTTAAATCCCACCATCTTGAACATGTTCTCAGGTGACACCATTCATTTTCACAGACACCACCTAAATAATTTTTCACACAAACATCTAAACATCATTACAGTGTTGTGGTGGAAATAACACTGATACGGTGTGACAGCTATATTTTGTATAAAAACTATTATTGATAATAGTCTCTCATTAATAATTATGAAATATTTAACTTATTTCACTGGTGCTTAATTAAGACACATTAATAGATACCAGATAAATAATATTTTAAAATGTTATTTTCATTGTTAAAGTTTAAAACTCCGGGTGTGCGACAGGGTGAAAACAGTGATTTTGACACCTAAAATGAGGTTGAATAATATGAAAAATATATTAGAAAGCTAGTACATTTTTTACAAGTAGGTTTTATTGTTAGTTTGACAAAGAAAGAGACATTTGAACCAAATTATATATATATATATATATATATATATATATATATATATATATATATATATATATATATATATATATATATATATATTAGGATATATAATCATTTGGATATATAATCAAAGGACATAAAAGTGCCATAGTTGAAGAATTACCCATAAACAATTTCTAATGGTTATAATTGATACATTGTATTTTTTTTAGAACCACACTTGATAAAAACAGTCTGCAGAAACACTTTGATCAACTTTCTCCCTTTGTACGTGTCATCAGGTTTTGCAGTTGGCACATAATGTGTATACGGCTTATTATTACACATTATCTACTCTAGTCTACTGTAATACAACAACATAGTAGTATACATAGAAAATACAACATTATAGGTTTTAACAATACTCATGTAACGTAATAACGAAAACAGTACAAAATTGAGGTAATGTTGGATTTATATTCGCACATTCGCTAATTTTAAGGGCTCCTATATTGTTTACCACGCTAATTCGGTCTGAAACCGTCTGAAACCACATGTAAATACGACTTGAAAACAACATTAGCACTGTTTAATTGACTGTATTGTCAAACAGCGTTTTACTTTAATAGTATTTGGCTGCTGATATTATTTTAACTATTTACTTTCTGAAATGATATTATTAAGGATAAAGTCTGAATGTGTAAACATAACACCAACTTTACCTCAATCAGTATAACGTTACAGTTGCTGTCATTATAACATCATGTAACGTTAAGTCACTGCAGCAGTTATTCGGTGCGATCTGATTTTATTTTCTCTCTTCTTTTTAGCCCTAAAAGCTAGAAAGCACAGCTTTAATGATGTTTTAAGTGTCGTGAAGGACATTGAAACCACTTACCTGTTTTGTGAAGTAAAAATAGTCACAAGTTTGCTCTTGTTGTTTTCAAAAATCGGCGCCTGGATCCTTAGCAGTTACACCGGAAATGGCGTCACACAAGCGCGCCGTCTCATCTACAAAATAGCGGCACGAAAAGATTGTGGTTAAACTATCAAAATAAGACCAAATACGGTTAATTTAGCATTCTGAAGTGTGTATTTATATGAGTATTTAATGATTATGTAGATGATATGTGGTTGTTTATTTCTCCTCATTTTGTAGTAATGCTACGCCATCTGGTGTTTGAGCAGCATTACGTAACGTTATGTTTCCTGAGGGACATTCATATATTAGTAAAACACAAATCGGAGACATGAAGAAACCTTAAAAAAAAAAAAGTTTATATATCACTTTATTAAATGTCGCGAAGTCTAAGTTGATTAACGTTAATGTCTTTAATATTTACCTTACATTTAAGGTAAACCTTTCCTTACATTTACATTGACTACAACTGTTGTCTTTGATAACCTAAAATACAACAAATATGCAGTTTTGAATTTATGGCTAAGACAAAATATAAAATACGATTCTAAATAAAATATAAAATATTAAAATATAAATCACCACCATTATTGGAGTGTTTTCTTCTAATGTTATTCTTTGATGCGATATGTTAAAACAGTCATAGCCTACTTATTATGCAGCCCTTTACTGTTTGCTGTCATGTGGTCTTTCTGCTACAAACTCTCATCTAAAATGTATCAAGCATTTAGTTAAACCAGTTTTAAAAGCATTTTTTTTTGACTTTTCTTTTTAACCAAATACATTTTGTCTCAAAAATTGCCTTATTGGCAGCTTTGTGACTATATAGCACTGTAAAAACGCTGAGTTCCACAAATCCTTCTTGATGTCCCAACACAAATCGATTAAGTTGACCTAATCTTTTTACAAATTTAAGTGGATTGAACATAAAACAGTTAAGTTGTATCCCTAATTTAACTTAAAGGTGCTGTATGTAAGTTTTTTGACTCTTCTAAAGCATAAAATACCATAATATGTTTGCAGATAATTAAGAAATAGTGAACATTCTTGTTTATCTGAAAATCAACGCTGGAGTCAGATATTCTGCTTTTAAAATCTGTTTTCCGTGACAGAACGGCTGTCTTTGTAGTGGAAATTTACCCACCCACTGCTAGTTTAGCCAATTATATTTGAGCACCCGGGTTACGTTGCTGGAAAACAGCGTATTTCATTCATTCCTTCAGTTAGAAAGGCTCTCAAAGTAGGCATCCATGACCGAAATGCGAACTCTGGTGGACAGTAGCAAACTCCGAAATGAGACGCAGATTCAGAGTTCCACATGAGGTTATTAATTAGCAAATAATATAAATATTACCAACGTAAACATTAGGAGAGCAGGTTACATTGTAGCCTAACCCCGTGTCCTAACAACACATTACGTGACAAGATTTGCAGTGATAAGCAATTTGCAAATATGACAGAAATTTTAATACAGCTATTCAGAAGCACAGAATATGCAATCACTCATGAAATGGTAAGGTTTATATTCTACTTAATACATATTAACCCAGTTTAACATTATTAAATGTACATACTGAATCACTGATATGTGTTTAGTGTAAAGTTCAATCTCAAACTGTTTATTTCATTTTCCAGATCTAAGGTGAAATATCTGCTGCTGCTTTCAGTAGTTGGCAATAAAGGTCATGTAAAATGGCCTTCAAACTCACATTATTAGCATTTAACACCGACATAAACAAATGAGGTGTGCTATTCTGTTGTTCAGCTGCAAGAAATAGAAGCCGTTTCTAATATATCAATTCGAGGTGTTGGTTAAGACAAAACTCCTTTTAATATAGAAAATATTCCTTCAATTGCATGCTGTTGCTTTTATATAGAACACGGTTTAAATCACTCACTCTTGTCCTCAATCTGGCAACCTGCGGTTGTGTTTGTTTTGATCAAGGATTGCAATACTTAGTTCAACCACTGGATGTCAGACTTATATACTACACCTTTAAGAATTGTGTTGTTTCAACTCATTTTAAATTAGTAGTTTAAACAAGCAGCAAAAGTCTTTTTTTATGAGTATTGCTCAGAGTCAGGGTTAATTAATCCTAAAATAAAATACATTTATATGATAAAATGTAGATTTTCTAATTTTCTTTTAGTGTACATTGAAGTAACTAAATATAACTAAACTTAAATAAAAATGATCATGAAATGTACACTTAAAAATCTAAATAAAAATATGACCAAAAAAATGACAAAATAAAATTAATTTTCTTTATTTTCAAAATATTTTTCAAAAAAATCCATGTTTATAGGCTCTTACAACGTATAAAATGTCAGAGTAAGTTTTTTTTTACAGTTATACAGTACAAATTTTATACAATACAAAAGTTTTTACAATATCTCATAACTCTGACTTTGCCTTAGCTTGCATCTTAATTCTGACTTTATTTCTAAGAGTTTGCGAGTTTACAGGCTATCGCGTTTCTGTGGAGAAAAAGTCTAAACTGCGAGATTTAAATGTATAATTCTGAGGAAAATAATTAGTTAGTTTTTCTTGCAATAAGCTCACACGCCTGACGAGAACAAAACCTGAACAGTCTGAAGAGCAAACATCAAATATGCAGTATGTGCATTACAAAAGCTAGTAGGTGATCAGTGTTACTCTCACTTCATATAATTTAATTCACAGATCTTTTTTTATGCTTTATAATTTCAGCTAATTTTATGAGCATTCAAAATCAATATGTGCAATATGATCATCAAACCATTTGCAAAGCAACACACACACACACACACACACACACACACAAAGAGCAAACACATAGCACAGCAATGACTGAGCACAAACATATCAGTGTGTTGATATGCTTTCAAAAATAATGTGCAAAACAATTGTCAAACCATTTGCAAAGTGACAAGCACACACACACACACACACACACACGCTCAAACACACAATAATAGCAAACACATGGCACAGCGATGATGACTAAGCACAAACATATCAGTGATTAAGGACATGTTATCAGTGTCATACTATTGCTGCTATAGTTCAAGGCCATCATATCTGCAGCTACTAAGTAGAAAACTGTAGAAGAAGTCAAATCTCCATTACCCTTTAGTCATTTGCTTCATTTCTTTAGGTATAAATTAAACACACACAGTGAAAAATACAGCCAAGGTATAATAAAAGTCCACTTATCAATAAATACACATAAAGGCACACACTTCAACCATTCCTGTGTTATCTCTACATCATCACAGCATCCCGACTAAATCAGATTATCCAGCATTGGCTCTATAAATGGCATGAGTTTGAGGCGGGACAATTTGCTTATCTGAATGTTAACTAATAGGAGCCCCTGTGGTAACCAGTTTATAATATGCGGCTTTCTTGGCCATGAGCTCGTCGTGTGTGCCTTTCTCGATGACCTCGCCCTGTGACATCACTGCGATGATGTCGGCACTCTGGATGGTGGAGAGTCTGTGAGCGATGACGATACACGTGCGTCCCTGACGGGCCTCGTCCAGCGCTGCCTGAACCGTCTGAGGAGAGAACAGCAGACAGACAAATTTAGCTGAGGTCAAAATGATTCGCCCTCCTGTGAATTTATTTTTCAATTCGATTCAATTCAATTCAATTCAATTCAATTCAGCTTTATTTGTATAGTGCTTTTACAATGTAGATTGTGTAAAAGCAGCTTCACGTACATGGTCATAGTAACTGGAAGTATTCAAATATCTCCCAAATGATGTTTAACAGAGCAATTTTCACAGTATTTCTTATAGGGATTGATCGGCCGGTGATAGGTATCGGCCAATAATCACATTTCATGACTCGATCGGTACTCGCTAATCTCGGCGATCTCATGACCCGATTGTTTGCTTATGAGTTTACTAGCAGAGGTACGGCGGCCGGGAAGTGCAAAACAACATTACAAAGTGTGAAACGCTTTTACGAAACTCGAGACAAATTTACATTTTGAAAAACATTTTTACTCATCAAAAGACACAATTTTATAGGAAAAACAATTTTACCAAGGACGAAACAAATTTACATTTTAGAAAAAAAAATAACAAGATGCAAAACACTTTTACCAGTCCAGAAACAAATGTACAATAACAGATTCTTTACGGAAAGAGAATGTACCACACAATGGAACTGACGCTGTGAAAAGTGTTGTTGCCGTTGGTGGTGAGTGTGGTAAATTCGTGTTGTAGAGTGCAGTGCATCTGGAAAGTATTCATAGCACTTGACTTTTTACACATTTTTTATGTTACAGTCTTATTCCAAAATGGATCAAATTCATTTATTTCCTCAACATCCTCCACACAAATAATGACAATGTGAAAAAAAGAGTTTTTGAAAATGTTGCAAATTTATTAAAAATAAAAAACCCTGAGGAAAAAAATAATAATAATAAAAATCGCATGTACAGAAGTATTGACAGCCTTTGCCGTAAAGCTCTAAATTGAGCTCAGGTACATTCTGTTTCTATTGATCATTCTTGAAATCTTTCAGCAGCTTAATTGGAGTTCCCCTGTGGTATACTCAGTTAATTGGATATGACTTGAAAAGGCGTACACCTGTCTATATAAGGGCCCAGGGTTGACAGTGCATGTCAAAGCACAAACCAAGCATGAAGACAAAGGAATTGTCTGTAGACCTCTGAGACAGGATTGTCATGAGCACAAGGCTGGGAAAGGTTACAGAAAAATTTCTGCTGCTCTGAAAGTTCCAATGAGCACAGTGGCCCCCATCATTCGCAAGTGGAAGATGTTTGGAACTACCAGGACTTTTCCAAGAGCTGGCCGGTCATTTAACTGAGTGATTATGGGAGAAAACCCTTAATCAGAGAGGTATTCAATAACCTGATGATCACTCTTTCTGATCAGTTTCAATCTTCTGTGGAGAGAGGAGAAGCTTACAGTAGGACAACCATCTGTGCAGAAATCCACCAATCAGGCCTGTATGGTAGAGTGGCCAAACAGAAGCCAATCAGCATCTGAAGGACTCTCGGACCATAAGAAACAAAATTCTCTGGTCTGATGAGACTAAAATTGAACTCTTTGGAGTGAATGCCAGGCATTACGTTTGGAGAAAACCAGGCACCACTCATCACCAGGCTAAAACCATCCCTACAATGAAGCATGGTGGTGGCAGCATCATGCTGTCGGGATGTTTTTCAGCAGCAGGAAAGATGAATGCAGCAATGTACAGAAACATCCTGAATGAAAACCTGCTTCAGAGTGCTCTTGACCTCAGACTGGGGCGACGGGTCATTTACCAACAGGACAATGACCCAAAGCACAAAGCCAAAATATCAATGAAGTGGCTTCACAACAACTTGGTCAATGTCATTGAGTGGCCCAGCCAGAGCCTAGACCTAAATCCCATTGAACATCTGTGGAGAGATCTGAAAATGGCTGTACACCGTCGCTTCCCATCCAACCTGATAGAGCTTGAGAGGTCCTGCAAAGAGGAATGGGCAAAAATTCCCAAAGACAGGTGTACCAAGCTTGTGGCATCTTATTCAACAAGACTTGAGGCTGTAATTGCTGCCAAAGGTGCATCAACAAAATATTGAGCAAAGGCTGTGAATACTTCTGTACATGTGATTTTTTTTTTAGAGTTTTTATTTTTAATAAATTTGCAACAATTTCAAAAACTCTTTGTTCACATTGTCTTTATGGGGTATTGCGAGTAGAATGTTGAGAAAATAAATTAATTTTAATCCATTTTGGAATAAGGCTGTAACAAAAAAAAATGTGGAACAAGTGAAGCGCTATTAATACTTTCAGGCTGCACTGTAAATCTTCTAAATGCAAATTTGGTCACTGTTTTGGAGAACACTAGACTATAATGATACAAACTTACTGATACTAATTCATTCATTAATTTTTTTCGGCTTAGTCCCTTTATTAATCCGTGGTCGCCACAGTGGAACGAACCGCCAACTTATCCAGCATATTTTTACACAGCGGATGCCCTTCAAGTTGCAACCCATCTATGGGAAACATCCAGAGTGTGAATATACTCATTCACTACGAACAATTTAGCCTACCCAATTCACCTGTACCACATGTCATTGGACTGTGGGGGAAACCGGAGCATACGGAGGAAAAACTGTGCCACTTACTGATACTAATATCTAAAAAAAATATATTTTAATTTCACAGGACTTAAGCCTTTATAGGACAATCATTGAAAAAGACCCTGATGTGTTACTGGGGTTGATTATTAAAAAATTAATAAAAATGTCAGAATTATGGGATGGTAATTCCGAGTTTATACCAAGCAATTGTGATGACATTCTGAGAAGACAAATCTGAATTTGAAAAAGTACAATTAAAATTGTGAGAAAGAAAATAAGATCAGATCAAAAATTTTTATTTACTTTTTTCAACTTGTATACAATTTTGCATCTGACACTCCTACAATTGCAAATGAAACAAGATCACCTGTCCTTTAGAACCCAAAAGAAGGTTTGCACGTGTACAAACTATGGATCTGGTCTCATGTTTGCAGGAAATTAAACTCTGGATTATAAACACATTTGCATTCACCCTGGATATTGTTTTACCTTTTCGCTTTCAGTATCGAGTGCAGACGTGGCCTCATCCAGCAGCAGGATTTTGGGGTTTCTGACGATGGCTCGGGCAATCGCTATTCGCTGTTTCTGTCCACGAGACAGCTGAGAGCCCTGAGCACCAACCTGAGTCTCGTATTTCTGGAAAACACAGAGTTAAGCAGTGATTCGACAACTCAACCATACTCAACTCTGAAAAGCGTGAAGTTATCATTATGGTGGCTTGAGAAACTCAACATACTGTTATACTACATAAGCTTATTCTTCTTCTTCCGTCTTCTTAGACTATTTTAAGAACGCATCTCCTCCTAGAATGTTCATTCAACATCCACCAAACTAACCTCAAACCTCCAAACTATACTGACTCGGGTTGGTATATCTTTTCCAACTGATCCGACTTGCGGTTTTCCCAAAACTGACCCTGCAAATCTGGAAAAGTCCCATTGACTTAACATTGGACCAAACTTGGTGACCTCATAACTTTGCGCCAGACTGTCATACAGACTTAAGGTTGGGCTCATTTAACTCAAACTATCAATCACTGATGACCTTTCAACTAGCCACACCCTAGCAACTATGTATGGCAACTGTGCCATAGACTTCCATTATAAAAACTGACATTGACTTTACATTGGGGGGTGGGGGCCATTGTTAAATTTCAATTAATTCATAATGAATTAATTAATTGTAGCCTACCGTTTTCACTACCTGACCCACATGGTCTTTGCTTTACCCATAACCAAACCATAAATAAATAAAGTTACAAACAACTGACCACCTGTCAATCACTTTTTTTTTGCGGGACTCTACGGCTTTTCTACGGCGGTTCTAATGGCTTTTCCCACGGCTGGTGGAGGAGACGAGAGTTCGGTTGGAGTTCACTGTAGTGCATACATTTTCATTGTTTTCACTGCAAAATCCTCACCGTGTGCACAGATTTAGGAGACATTTATGCAGAATGCATCTTTGCACCTAAAAACACCAAACGCAGCACTTCGGAGCAGATAAACAGTTGTTATGAGAACTTGATGAAGTAAAAAGCCTACAATGCTTGCCCCACCTTTGTGCTCTTCTTATTGGCCCACTGCTCTAACTGAACTCGAATGGTTTGGTTAATATTCGAATTGGTTAATATCAGCTGTCAATCACTCAGTCAATGCCTTCTGCTTTCAGATGACAGGAGCTACAACCGCGAAAATGTGAAGCGATGAAGATGAGAGAATGAAAATAACACTGACAGATTTACCTACAGTTACTAATAACGACACATCTTATTAGTGATCATGTGCTGAATGCTAATCTACCATTTACACTTTTCCAAGAGTGGATAACAGTGGCTTCAAGTCCGCTATGAAAATGACTAAAGCCATTCACTGTAAAGTCTGTGGGACGGGGTTTGCAGGTAACAGCATTTGCCACTGAATCTACACATTTTAAGCGTGAGAGGTAATCCTCACGATGCTGTCAGCTGTGCAAGCGGTAGCTGTATGTAACATTTAACACAGCTCATGAAAAGACTGTTATTGCTATTAAGATGACATGCAAATAAGTTATACATCAATATAAATGTGGGGTGGGGCGATGGATCACGATGCCGGCTCAGCATCGTGAAGTTTGTCGGCCATTGGTGATGGACGATGGCATCGTCTATCGACACAACCCTAACCGTACGTTCACACCGAAAGCAGCGAGAGCGTCAAAGTAGCCGGAAGTCATTCATTTTCAATGAGAGCTGGCAGCGATAAGCGGCGAGGAGGAGCGCGACGCGTCTTCTCTGCCGTGGGCGTCGAGGAGAGTTGAAATCAAGTCAACTTGGTTATGACGTGGTTCGGCGGCAAGCAATCAGAATGAAAACGTCCACCGCTTGATAGGAGTTCAGAGAACACAGACCTGTAAACTTTGGTTCAGACCACAGTTGTTCCCAAGGGTTTGATGATTGCGGTCGCCGGATTTCCAAATATTTACAATGTTTTCTTAAAGGAACATTCATTAAATAACTTACTGGCGAGTTACTGATGTTCATTAATATTATATAAATTTATCTTTAAAAAGTGGGAATCTCACGCGACGTGACAGTACAAAACAGTATAGCTGCTTCAGGACATTTCAGACATATGGACACATATATACGAGATCAATGTAGTGAGTTTTGACTCTCTCGCCGCCGGAGCTGAATGCAGACAGCGTTGTCACCAGAGCGGCCAGAGCGACCTTGGACGCTCTTGCTGCTTTCGGTGTGAACGTACGATAATAGTCAGAGACCTGTTTTCCTTAGCTCCCCTACCGATCTACTTGATTTTTGTTAATGTTTTGTCTCTTTTAAAAACATTTGATTTATGAAAATTACAGAGTGTTGACGGGACGTCAATTTATTAATTCAAGTGCCTGTGTCTTTTCATGTGTTCGGCTCAAACCTTGATTGTTGTTATTATTCGAGCCAGTTTTGATTTTTGGGCCGTAACACCAGGAAAAAAAAAAAAAAAAAAACATGACGTGTTCAATACTTATTTTCCCTGCTGTAGAGCTAAAAATGAACTTTTGTTAAAAGTTGTGAGTGATTGGTTGGGCGTCAGACAAATTTGGGTATCTTGACATTGACATATAAAAATTAAGAGCTGTTTAAAATGATTTAAGACCTAAAACACAATATTTCAGTGAATTTAAGACTTTTAAATGCCTACAATTTTGTTTTTGAAACACTTATTAAGACCCTGCGGACACCCTGTTACTGCTATATTCAAATCTGCTTATCGTATAGTGACAGTGATAAATCAACAGTAATGCATAACTTACATCAGGAAGCGTCATCACAAAGTCATGCAGATAAGCCTTCTTAGCAGCGTCTATAATCTCCTCCATGCTCACGGTTCGAGAGTTATCTCCATACTGGATATTCTCTGCGATACTGCAGTCGAACAGCACGGGCTCCTGGGATACAATACCAATCTGAGACCTCAGGAAGGGAACGCTGATGCTGTCGGACGGGCGTCCATCAATCAGCTACAGCAAGAAGAGAATCACTGTTCATTTTGTGCTTTGCAATCATTCGTAGTATTGGGATTTATTTTGGAAAGACATTTGGATAACATTTATTAGCTGTGGTTTATTGGGTTCTTTTCCTTTAGCAAAAATGCAAGGATTAATTTAATGCAGCAATAGATATTACTGCATTAAATCATTTTTGTTACACCAAAACAATTCAGAACAGTCCATGAGCTCATTAAAATACAGCGCATCCGGAGAGTACAAAATACTGTATAAAGCAGGGGTCACCAGTCTTGGTCCTGGAGGGCCGGTGTTCCTGCAGGGTTTAGCTCCAACTTGCCTCAACACACCTGCCTGGATGTTTCAAGTATACCTAGAAAGATCTTCATTAGCTTGTTCAAGTGTGTTTGATTAGGGTTGGAGCTAAAATCTGCAGGACACCGGTCCGCCAGGAACATGTTTGGTGACCCCTGCTATAAAGCATTAATTTAAAAGTAAGATGGGTAAGATGGTTAGGGTGCATCAATCATGCAGTAAATGTGGTTTCATACCACTTGTCCCTCATCGGGGTCGTAGAATCGTTCCAGTAGCTGAACACTGGTGCTCTTTCCACAGCCACTGCTACCCACAAAAGCCAGAGTCTGTCCTGGATGAACCGACACCACCAGACCCCTCAGAACCTGTACGTCTGGCCGGCTGGGATACGTGAACCTGCACCCTTTGAATTCCACTTTGCCCTTAAAGTCATTCTGGTATGAAAAGAATGAAAACCAATATGTTATTTTATAAGATACATAACAATCTGAAACTGAATAACATTAAAATAAACATATACAAGTTTAAATTTAAAATACAATAACATTTTAAAACACTTAATAAAACAAAACAAAATAAACCTGATTTAACATTTAAAAAGACAACAATCAAACAAAAACACTTAATAACTAAACAAATATTAAAATATTTTAAAATATCCAATAATAAAATATTATTAAGCTATTAAACTATAAAAATACATTTCTGATTTAAGATTTAAAAAGTATCAAAAACAAAACTAAACAACTCAAATAATAAATATATAAAATACTGATATTTAACGTCAAAATAAAGTAAAATAAAACAAAATAACTTTGCACTGGAAATTTGTATGTGTTACGATCACCAGTGATCTAATTCGTACAGATCACTGGAGAACTACAGATCTGTTACTGAACTGGACTACAAATAACATCATGCACTTCACACCAGTTCCTCATTCCCTTGTTTACACACTCATAGCTGCTAACTCATCACAGACTGATTAGCTGGACTTTACATTTACCCCTCACAGACACACACACACACACTGCGGAGTCTTGTTTATCATTGTTAAGCAATTCTATGAGTATTTCCCTGTTTATTCTGCTGTGTGTTTTGACCTTTTTCTAGTGATGGTGATATGAAGCTTTCGGATCCAGTGAACCTCTGCTGGTTAAAGTGTGGGAATGCACTGTGTTGCAAAAATGTCAAATGTTCACAACTGACCAACTCATTCATGTAGTAATACAACAATAGTAATATAAACAAATAACTCAATTACTGTAGTCTATTACACATAAGTTATGTTACATTATACCACCGATGACTAGTGAAATCCAAGATATTCAAAAGTTTTTACAATTATCACATTCCAACTGGTCCTTCACCCATCGCCTCGTTCCAAGCGGGGATTGAACCGGCGATTCTTGCATGTGAGGTGAATGCTCTAACGAGGAGGCTATGGGAGTGTGGCTTTCAGGACCACACGAACCAGCTGTCCTCTGTTACACTCTACACCACAATATGCAGTGGCCTTCGTTAAAAATAGTTGTAAATAATACAATAATACACTTTAGAATGGTTCAAAACCTTTTTACTATAAATGACTATTGCATTTTAGTTAAATTACTGGTGCGTGGGACTAGTGCAGTGCTTTGAAATAATTGATGCCTAATCTCTCGCTATACACTTTACTAATCCACGAGGGTGTTTAAATCTTTGAATCAAAATTTGTGGGTAAAAGCGAAAATAAAGCTTCGGACGTTACTGATCACGTGTTGATGACAAAACGAATCAAGCTCCGGCACACTGCTTCCCTGCGAAATGTATCAATTTTTTAATACATGTTTCAAAGCCTCTGTGCACAACATCACATCACTACCTTTGCCTGGTATCCTGTTTATTATTCCTTTGCTGCCTGTTCTGAATATTTGCCTGTTTATAATGACACTCTTTGGATTTCCTTAATGTTCCTGTTATGACATACGCCTGTTTGACTAAACTTGAAATAAACTGCACGTCGATCCTTCATCTCTGTTGTCCAGTGTTTTACGTTACAGCATGAAAAAATTACATTTTTTAAATTACACAGCCCCAGTGAATGAAAAATGATGATGTTGATGGTTTGTTTGTCTATAGAATGGTCTAGATTTACCAGCAAGGGATAAAATGGGCAAGGCTAACTAGCCAAAAGAAGCTGAACATTGGGATGAAAGAAAAACAAGCTTTCTTACCCAGCTTTGTCCTTCTGTTTTGCTGACATTAATTTTGGGAACCCTGTCCAACAGCTGGAAAAGCTGTGCAGCGGAGATCTTCGCTTTCGCATAGTCTGGTGTGAAAGATGAAGCTCTGCCAAGTGCAGTGGCGCTGGTCACCAGAGCAGAAATCACTCTGAGGAAGAAACATCTATTTTTACATCTGTTATACGACTTGACCACATGTAGTGTCAAAATATTTCCTAAATGATGTTTAATTATGCAAAGAAATTTTCACAGTATTTCCTATCATATTTTTTTCTTCTGGAGAAAGGCTTATTTGTTTTATTTCAGCTAGAATAAAAGCAGTTTATTTTTTATAACTATTTTATGGTCAGTATTATCAGCCCCCTTAAGCAATATGTTTTTGATTGTCAACAGAACAAACCATCGTTATACAACGACTTGCCCAATTACCCTAACTTACCCTAATTAATCTAGTTAAGCCTCTAAATGTCCCTTTAAGTTGAATACTTGTCTCTTGAAAAATATCTAGTAAAATATTATGTGCTGTCATCATTACAAAAACTAAATAAATCAGTTATTAGAAACTAGTTTTAGTTTATTAAAACTATAAAGAGTAATGTCCGGATTATTGTCAGCTGTTGCAGAAGTTGATGAGCGCAGAGAGTTCTGGGAGTTGTAGTTCATTGAGAAGTAATCTCCGATAGAGAAAACCCTGCTGGCAATTACAGCAGACTACAGGAAGTGATCTCCAGCGGAGACAACCCTGCTCACAACGACAATGAAGTCTCATGTTATTTCACATTTAATTGTTCAATTTCTGTAACTGAATACTGTTTCACTAACTGGAAAACCATAAAGCTTTTTGTTTTACTTTTTTCTTTGCTCTATTGTTCCTATTTTTAAATCATGATTCACTTACAAAACCCTTACAAAATCACCATCATCAGTCTGAATTCAAGATTTCCTTCCAAAATAGGGCTATTTAACCATCTGGTGAAACTGTATTCATATCGCAATATTTATTGTAGAAAAACAAATCATCACATTAGCCCAGTCCCAATTATACCCATTAGCCCTTCCTCTTACCCAATTCTATTTAGCTGAAAGGCATAGGGCTAACTGTACGTTCACACTGAAGGCGACGAGTGCGTCAAAGTAGCCGGAAGTCATTCATTTTCAATGGAGTCGGCAGCGATAAGTGGCGAGGAGCAGCGCCGTGCATCTTTGCCGGTGGTGTGGGCGTCGAGGAGAGTTGAAATCAAGTCAACTTTATGGTAATGAGCTATGGTGCGGTTCAGCGGCAAGCAATCAGATTGTAGAAGTCCAGCGCTTGAGAAGAGTCCAGAGAACACAGTCACTGTGAACTTCTCACAGCGATAAACATTAAAAAAGTTACTGCTGACTGTTACTGATGTGCATCAATGTTATACATACATATATATATATATATATATATATATATATATATATATATATATATATATATATATATATATATATATATATATATATATATATACACACACACATATATATATATATATATATATATATATATATATATATATATATATATATATATATATATATATATATACATACATATATACATACATACATATATATATATATATATATATATACGTATATACATACATACATATATATATATATATATATATATATGTATATATATATATTTTTTTTTTTTTCTTTAAAAAAGGGGGAATCTCATGGAACAATACAAAACAGTATTGCTGCTTCAGAATATTTCAGACATATGGACACATTGGATAATTAAGTGGAGCAAAGCCACACCACATGCAACTTGATCTTCCGTAGTTAAATAAATTTGATAATAGGTTTGCAACATTTTCACGTTAGAAAGCATGTTTTATGCGGGAATGTAACTGATATAATATGCTGCAACGGCTCCTTCAAATACGAGATCAATGTATCAAATTTTGATGCTCTCGCTGTCAGAGCTGAAGGCAGACAGCGTTGTCGCCAGGGCGGCCAGAGCGACCTTTTACACTCTCGGTATGAACGCACAGTAAGGGGAAGGGGTAGATAGCCCTTTGAACAAAGATTTTTCAGGATGACACTCAAAATACACCAGAATACACCATCTACAACGGCAGCATAGCTGCACCTGGAAGTAAGGAGATCCACAAATTAGTATTTTTTGTCATTATTACGTATTTTTACAACAAACAAACACATGTTTTACATTTATAAAACATTTACAGATACATTCATGACCGCGGTCGCGTTCGTCATGCTTTAAAAAAAAAAAAAGCTAATAATTTATAATCCCTAATAATAACTCCTGTACAGCAGTCCCACAACAATCTGACACTCAAATACCCTGTCAGAAAAGTCTAGGGGCTGGGAATGGGCTTTTTACAGTGTCTGCTATAATGTTAATGTTATTTTCGTGTGTTTACATAAATAAATATGGCCACTGTGTAAATGCACAGTATAATTACGATCTTACTGCCACATTATATCGTTATGATAACCATAGCAGTCACCATTGTCTGATCTCATATGAAGCAGGAGATCGTGATGACATATGATGACGTGTGCAGGTGCTGTAATGCTGTTCCATTCTTAGGGGTAAATTTTGAAGACCTTTCCCTGCAGACTGGGTTTAAATTGTCAAGGGGAAGGATATAAAAAATAGAATTGGGATTGGGCCAGTGTCTGATTTTTCAATATTGTCCATCCTTACATGCCACAACACATTGCTTGAAAGTTACAGAAAACCACACTTACCTGAACACCATCATGTATTGAAGCCCCTCATGACTGACCAAATAGCCTCCGTATCTAAAGGATGCAGCGTAGGCCATGAAAATGACACAGCGAGCGAATGCGAAACAAATCCCATAAACGTAAGCTTTTTTCTTGGCTGCTTTATACGGAGCCTGAAGCTGCTTTTCAAATTGAGCCACAAAGTGCTTTTCTTTGGCTAAACCGGCGATGGTCCTGATGTTGCTCATAGCTTCACTGGACACCTACATCAACAGAGAGGACCAAAATCTCATTAGACAAGGTTCATGCACATTTACATCGTACAACTAAAATTCTATGACTTCTCCAGGACTTTCAAGACCTAATGTTTCATGTAATGTCTACATATAGGCTGCGTCCGAAACCACATACTTCCATACTATATAGTACGCTAAAATCAGTATGCGAGCCGAGTAGTGTGTCCGAATTCATAGAATTCGAAAATCAGTATGCGAGAAGTACCCGGATGACTTACTATTTCTGGCGAGATTCTAGAGTGTGCATCCCATGCATGCTGCGCTATCCCATGATGCCTCGCGAGCGAATTCATGAATGGGAGTAAAGCGACGCAATTGACGCAGGTAGGTCACGTGACCATGACAAAATGGCGGATGTAGCACGTCCCAATTTCATTCATACTTTTCACATTCATACTGTATATAACATACTTTTCTAACGGCCAGGTAGTACGTTTAAATTCAAATGCAGTACCTACTGAGTAGCAGGCGGTTTCGGACGCAGCCATACACTCACCGGCTACTTTATTAGGTACACCTGTCCAACTGCTCGTTAACGCAAATTTCTTATCAGCCAATCAGATGGCATTAGAATGGGGAAGAAAGGTGATTTAAGTAACTTTGAACGTGGCATGGTTGTTGGTGCCAGATGGGCTGGTCTGAGTATTTCAGAAACTGCTCATCTATTTTGATTTTTTACGCACAACCATCTCAAAGGTTTACAGAAAATGGTCAGAAAAAGAGAAAATATCCAGTGAGCGGCAACTTTAGTGCAAATGATTGATTAAGAATGCAGAAAATAAATAAATAAATAAATACAAAAAAAATAATAATAATGACGTATAAAACTAAATGAATTGATAACAAGCCCAACTGAATCATGATAAAAGCTAAATGTAGACATTATTTCTCCAAGCTTGTAATTTACAAAAATGTTCAAATTAAACAGAAATAAAAATATATTTATAAGATTCAATTAGGCAGTTTCATTTCGCTGTGGCAAGTTCTGATAAATCAGGGACTGAGTTGAAGGAAAACGAATGAATAAACAAATTAATAAAAATAAATATATAAATGAAAAAACAATTGAAATCAAAATAAAACCAAAAATGATAAAATAAAATATTTAAACTCGAAAATAAAATAAATAATGCATAAAATCACTTGTTTAATGTAATAATTTAAACATTTATTAACATATTTAAATGAAACATAATAAAATATAGTGTGATAAATAAAATAAAATATGAAATAAAATAACATTAAATTTAAGAAAAATATTTATGTGAAATAAAATATGAAAACAAATTTTTTTTATAAAAAAATATATACAAAATAAAATAAAATGTTTTTTTATTTTATATTTTAAAAATGTAAAGAAATATATAGTATACACACACACACACACACACACACACACACACACACACACAAATATATATATATATATATATATATACACAACAGTTCTGTCTGGTTCTCGAATCTGATTGGCTAATAGCCATGATATATTTAAGTAATATCAGCACCCGTACAGCCTCTTTACCCTTTGTGTATTACTCCGCCCACATACAACCAGCAAAAAGCAGACACTACAGATCAAAAGTTTTAAAAATGCTTGCTCAGCTGTTCAACTGTCAGCTTATGATTTGAATCCAAGGCGGAAGAAAGTAGTTCCTCATACAAAAGCTTTTTTGAGACACTCCATGTTTGATTTTGTTTTTATATACACAATTATGCAGTCAAACTGTTGTATAAATGCAATATCACACTCGCAGCAGTTCATTATTATATTATTGCTCATATATATTTAATAACAATAAATTAAAACACAACATTTTATTGCTGTTGCATTTTTACACCAGAAAATACATGAATGTTGCATTTGAATGAGTGGATGAAGCTGTATTAAACATGACTTTTACCTGTCCTGCAGCCTCCAGTGCGGTTTTGTCCTCATTAGCGAGTCCTGTCAACATTTTGGACTGAAAGACTCCAGAGAGGCCGATGAGAGGCAGGAAGCAGGTGACCACCAGACTGAGCTTCCAGCTGAAGTAATAGGCAATAATGAAGGAAGCGCCGATGTTGGTCAGAGAGTTGACGATCATGCCAATCTGTGAACCTGTGGCCTTTGAAGAAGAACACATTTCACACAATCAAACCCACACTTCACCTATAAATACAGTAATTGATGTCAATCTTAAAAGGGCATATGATGAATTTTTAATCAGGTTTCAGTCTGCATTATGCATGGCATTTATAGTCTTGTGTAATTAAAATAACGCTTTTTTTAAATGTAAGTATCAGTATTTTAGTCTTAAGAGATATCTATATGTTTGTGTGGTAAAAAAAAAGTGACAAAATTTGCTGTAAGATATAAACAATCAAAGCTTGCAGTTTGTCACTTCCTCCTAAATGGATTTTTTTTTTCACGTCACCTTATATTTTACTTCAGAGGTGGGCAAACTATGGCCCGCGAGCCATATGCGGCCCGCTCAACACTTTCAAGCGGGCCTGCGAGGGAGTTTTTAAAATGCTGCTTCTGAGTAACGGTTTATGCAGAGTTCAGACTGCATGATTTTCAAAGTAGTCGTATCACAGATGTTTTCACACTGCATGACTATCTGGGCTAGCGTTTCATCGCTGCTTTGTTTACACTGCAAGATGGATCGGCGACGGGGGTTTTCACATTGCATGACTTTACTATAGGAAGAATCGCCGACAACTTCGTCCAAACTACGTCTCACAGCCAAAAACACGAAGTATATCTTTTGTTATTAACTACATAATGAGAAAGAAGCCTTTAATGGGGTAGAAAATGTACATATTTGCTCACCTGGGTTTAAAGGGAATTAGCCATTTCTCCTCAACGTTGAAAATAAACTAATTTCTTTCTGTATGAAACGTCAAACAGACACGGTTGCTCCTGAGTCCTGTCAAACCTCCACTAGTGTTTCCTCCATTTCGTGGGTCCAAATAAACCTAAAAAGAGCGCTTTTAACTTCTCCCCCAGCCTCATCCTGGCCTGCAGCAGGTATACACACACACACACACACACACAAGTGAATGCTGCTCTCTCATTGGCTGTAGGCGATCGCTGATGTTATTTTAAGTCAAAACTCAGTTCACACGACATGATTTGAATCGCTGACAGCTCCAAATATTTAGCACGTGAAATATCTCACAGGCATCGGCGACTCATCAGCGATTCTCTCAGATCGCGTCTTTGATGGTTCATACTGTGTGATTGTCACTCACGTGCACGAGCACCAATTTGCCTGTGATTTCAGGCATTTGTCGGCGATTTCTCAAAACCTGTCGGCGAGCCAAAATCGGGGCTAAAATCACGCAGTCTGAACTTGGCATTAGTTACAGAGTTAGTAAAGTAATGGTGCAATACAAGTAAACGCCATGTGATGGCAGTATTGCACGCCGTACAATTAGAGCAATCAGTAGAATTAGAACACACTCTCGGATATTAAAATGCACTCGACTGTTAATGACTGAAAATTGACTCTGAATGTTGTGTGTCAATACTTTTTGACCAATGTCGAAAGCGGTAGGTTTAATATGGTAAGAAAGTACTGCTGTTTTTAAAGAGTACAAACTAAGGGGCCGATTACACTGAATGCCAGGCCCGGATTGGCTAATGGGGAGGACCAGGAGGATTCCCGGTGGGCCGGTCTGTTTTTTGGCTGCGAGGGTCGGTTTTCCTAGCTGCTTGCACTCTCAGCAGTCGCACTTTTTTAATTTATGTATTCATTTGACCGAAGCCTCACTCTTTTTATTCATTATTTTGCAGCAGCTCCGCTCTTTTTATTTATTTTCTCGCAGCCCCGTGAGAAAATGCAGCCTGCAGGTTAATGATGACGTAACTATCATTCGACGGCAAACAGCAGCACCTTAGTGAATATAAGACATTTAATAATTAACATTAATGAATATTACACCTGCTCAAGGACAATCAGATGATTTACTACATTAATAACTCTGACATAACTTGTTCAGAAATCTAAAAGGTGGAGAAATAGACTATGCCATTGTGGTCCAATGGTCAGAGCATTGCGTTACGATGCGGCCGACCCGAATTCGAATCTCTCCTAAATCATTTATTTAATTTCTGTCCCATTTTAAGTGTTAAGACATAGAATACTGTTCGGGTTACTTATGTAGGTGTAAATATTAAATTTAATTTATTTGTGTGACCACCGTTACAAAGCACTGAATATATATTCAGATTTCGCAGGAAGGGACATTGTGATGTTTTAAAAAATAGTGTTGGAGATTTAGCTGCCCTTTAATATTCGTGCATTTACGTTCCAAAAACTCTGAGGTGGACCACACTGCCTTTTTGTTGACCAGAAAAAAAGGAGCTCGGTGCGCTTTTTTTATTTTGTCAGGCAACTACTAATCAGCTATTTTGCAATTGTGCTGCTGTTGATATTAATATAGCCTAACTTTATTTTCAGGCTCATTGTTCACATTAACACACTCATAATAACATGACTAAGACTAAAGACTAAGATTCTTCTTCCGTTTTATCTCATAGTTTTCTAATGATTGATATGAGGATATTAATAAAAGCTCAATTGAGCTTGTTGTGAATTTGACTTAAATTATATAATAATTGCTGGTTAAATGTGTTCATTTTTGTCATAGAAAATATTTTCCATGCATACATCCACCTTAAAAAGTTGTTTTACCAAAGATTTGTGGTTTTATCAAGTTTTATGATAATTAATTATATGATATTATGATAATTAAATAATTAATCTGTATAATGTAAAAGCAGTGCAAATTAGATTATTGTAAATGTGACTAAATAATAAAATGTAAGAATTATATTTAATGTGTTAATATGAGATTTTTTCTAATCAGACAATATCTTTTCTATTCTCCATTGTAAAAATTATAACATTATTATCATATTTTATAAGAGATTATTTTATAGTTTTATGATGATTGATAAGTGATGATTAATATAAATGGCAGTGCAAATTCATTTGACTTGTAAATTTGACTCAATAATCGGTCACACTTTACAATAAGGTTCATTAGTTAATATTAATTAATGCATTTATTAGCAGGAACAAACAATGAACAATACATTTACTACTGTATTTGTTCATGTTAGTTAATGTTAGGTAATGAAAATACAGTAGTTCATTGTTAGTTCATGTTAGCTCATGGTGCATTAACTAATGTTAACAAGCATGGACTTGGATGTTAATAATGCATTAGTAAATGTTCAATTATGATTAATAAATGCTGAACAAGTGTTGTTTATGATTAGTTCATGTTAGTAAATGCATTAACTAATAAACCTTATTGTAAAGTGTTACCCAATAATAACTATTTAAAAAATCAGTTATGAGTTAATGTTACATGTTTCTGTCAGATATTACATGTTTCATGCATACTGCCACTAAAAATAAAAGTTATTTTTTGAAGGATTTGACATGTGGTCCTTCACTTGGTTTGCAAAACTTGTGTGGCCCTCTGCGGCCCTCTGACCACCGCTTTAGTTTCTCATCAAATCTTCTGACCAATCAAATGCCCTCTAGTATCTAACATGCCCCGCTCCCTTCAAGATACTTTTCATTTGATGCACTTGATCTCAACCAATCTGAACTCTGAAAAACTAAAATGCTATTGGCTGCTTTTTAAAAGAGGAGGAGCTACATGCTTATTTCAAGCACTTCATTGCACATTTAAGCCTTTTAAAGTGTAACTTTCGGTCCAACTTTATATTAATTGGCCTTAACTAATATGTACTTACACAGGAATTAATAGTTTGTTACAATGTACTTATTGTGTAAATACATGTATTTATTGTGTACTTATGCTTAAGTAAATATCTGTATGTAATTACATCTGTAATTAACTTCTGTAATTACATTTGTAAAATACACTGCTGATCATTCCCTATACCTTAACCCACCATTAAACCTACCCACACCACCAAACCGGTCCATAACCCAACCTCAATCCCAACTCAAGAGCAATACACGTGTTCTCAAATACATTATGAAAACAGTAACTACATTGTATTTATTTTTGATCCTACTACATAGTAGTTAAGGACATTTAATATAAAGTGGGACCTAATTTTCTAATAATGTGTTAACACCAGACGTGGCATGCATTAATAAACCACCCTATTTGCGCATATACAGACGGGTGAACATTTTAGTTTACTCGCTTCATGCGTCATATTCGCTTGATTTGCACATCAAACTCATTTCAAAATAGCCTCAGATTCGCATCATTGGAGAGGCTACTGTCTGCCCAGTGACTCTAGCTTCATTGCTAAATGGCTAACAAAGATTTTATTGAGACGGTCGCTGTGTTTATGTGCTTTAGGAAGGCTGAAAACAGCGCACATTTGTTTGGTGACGTGTCCACTATAGATCCTTTCTGAGCTGCATTCAGCTCTGTGAGTTCATCAACTCCTCATGAAACTATACCTGGATGATGGAAGCTTTTAGCTGTGCTTCCCACTGAGCCGAGCCCAGTTTGATGAGCTGTTCTCCCGTGTTGGCAGAAGAATTTCCTCTTGGGACACCAACAACAGGCGCTACATCATGATCACGCCCCTACAAGAGCAGGCTCCTGATTGGTTAACATGGTGCGAATGTCCATTTAAGTCGAGCAATTCACACGTAAAATTCTCAATTTGTGCGGCTTCATTCATGCGAACTGCATTATTTTGGCTCATTTGTGCGAATGGTGGCGCAGGATGTCTATTCGCGTCTCGCATTGACTTAAAATTTAAATCACTCGTGCTTGATTCTTCATCCGTGTCTGGTGTGAACGCACCATAAGTGTACGTTTCTATGTGCCAAATTCAGGCAATCTTTTATCTTAATTTTCTCCTTCATTCTCAAAATTAAATGCTTATGTTTTTCATTTGCTGCTGCTTCTTTAAAATAGAACTGCTCAGTTATGGAAAAATTATAACCATGATTATCTTGGTCATGATTTTTGGTTAATTGAATTAACTAAGTTGGCTGTATTGCATAAGTGTGTGTGAGAATGTGAGATGGGTGTTTCCCAGTACTGTATTGTGGCTGGAAGGGCATCCGCTGCATAAAACATAAGCTGGAATAGTTGGCAGTTCATTCCGCTGTGGTGTTCTGCACTCACCCCCTGAACCATGGAGGCATTGGTGGCCAATCTGGTCGTCAAAGCACCAGGACTGTTCATGGGATCATCAAACCAGCCGATCTCCTGCTTTAGCATCGCCTGAAATCCAAATTTCCTCAGCCGACGAGTCAACAGCTCTCCTGATTTAGCGAACGAGTAGCCCTGCAACCAACATCTCACATTACTTAAGGGAGACAGTCAAGCATAGACAGCGAAAACACAAGGAAATGGAGGAAATACCTGTAAGAACTGTGAAAAGAAGCTTACGACTCCTATGACCACAAACAAAATACAAATCCCATTTATCTGCCTCCTCTGGTCATCCGGGTCCGGAATAGAGAACGTCTGAAAAACATCCATAATATTGTTAAAGCTTTATTAGCAAGAAATACTTAAAATAAAGGTGAACTGTGAGAATCTGCACTACTAGAGCTTCTAAACACAACTGCAAAAACACACTCCACTACTGATTATAGTTTCCTACTTTTTATTGCAATCCCAAACTCTTATACCTTTTAGATGTAATTTATTAACGGCTGAAATTTTTTTTGAATGAACCGCCAACTATTCTGGCATTTGTTTTATGCCTCATTCACACTAGCAGCGACTTTGTAGCTGCCTTGCGTTCTGGGTGGCGACCTGCTGCAAACGAGAAGATCATGTGAGCTCTACTGGTCCTCCTATTGGCTGTTGCTCAAGAAAGTCGCTCTTTATTTTTATTTATTACAGTTGCTTTCGCTCGTGTAGACGGAGGTCGCCGGAAGTAGCCCACTCTCCGTTGAAATAAACAATCGCTTGTTGCTTTGCTGCTGCGAGTCGCTCATAGTGTGAATGAGGCTTTACACTGCGGATGCCCTTCCAGCCACAACCCAATAATGGGAAGCACCCATACACTCTCACATTCATACACACACTCATACACTACGGCCAATTTAGTTAATTCAATTCACCTATAGAAAATGTCTTTGGACTGTGAGGGAAACCGGAGCACCCGGAGGAAACCCACACCAACACAGGGAGAACATGCAAACTCCACACAAATGCCAACTGGCACAGCTGGGACTCAAGCTTTCTTAGTTAATGCATTGTTAATATCTGAATAGTACATTAAATTAAAACAGCACTCACCCCAAGTATTTGACTGAACAACAGAGCATACATAGGGTTGAGAGATCCATTTATAGCAGCACCTATAGACCCCAGCAGCATGTAAGGCCATTCGGGACGGTTATACTTCAGGATTCGAGCCACAGGAGCCGGTTTTATGTCCTCTTTAGCTTTACCTTTGCTTTTCTGCAACACGACATAGAGCTATTATAATACATAAGATGTTATTGCATGGTGTTGTTGAAAAACTATACTAAGCTCCAAACCTTGTTGTTATCCGATTCCTCCATTTCGAAAAGGTCTGAATTGAAGTCAAATTTTCCAGAAATGACTGAAAGACTGTTTGACAATTGAGAAAGAGATCGCCGTCTAAAAGAGAGCAAAAAGGAAAGGCATTTTAGTATAAAAGAAAACATTTTTAATGATGTTTTTTTCAAATATGAGGCATGATGTACCTTAAGACGCTCTCATAACTTCCACTGCTGAATCTCCTGAGCTCCTCGAGTTCAGCCTCCTCTGTAACTCTTGACTCTGCAGCTGTGATTCAGTTTTGTGTTAGCGCGGTTATATGAATGGTTCACCCACACGGAAAGAACATATATAAACATATATGTACATATAGGAAAATGGCCAATTTTATATATGTCACATATATATAACATACATGTTTGTTAAAGTTTTTTTTTTCGTGAGGGCATGTAAATGTAAACTGTCATTTGTGCCATTTAAAATAGAAACTCTTTACAGTGCTAATTCCTTTTGCATATGCAATGTGAGATTACTTTACAACTTTTTAGCAAATCTAAAGGGCATATGCATTTAAGTGTTTTATTTTATTTTTTATTTAATTTAATTTGACATACTTTTTACTATTATTTTCCTACTGGAATATTAAGAAAACTCACTTCTTTATTACATACATTCTATCTCCAACATTGCATGGTAAAACATAAATAAATAAATGAATAAATAAATCAATTAAATTAATAAAAAATAATAATAAATAACAAAAATAAAATAAAATAAAATAAAATAAAATAAAATAAAATAAAATAAAATAAAATAAAATAAAATTAAATTAAATTAAATTAAATTAAATTAAATAAATAAATAAATAAATAAACTACATACATTTTTGGGCCCAAATTTGAGTAAAATACTGTATATATGACCCTGCATATACACTACTTGACAAATGTCTTGTTGCCTATACAAATTGTAGGAACAGCAAATAATAACTTGAGTTCTAGTTGATCATTCGGTATCAGAAGTGGCTTATATGAAAGGCAAAGTCCTCTGTTTTGATTGAGTTACACCACCTGACAAAAGTCTTGTCAGCTATCCAAGTTTGAGGAACAACAAATAATAGTTTGACTTCTAGTTGATCATTTGGTATTATAAGTGGCTTATATGAAAGGCAAAGGCCTCTAGATTACACTTATTTTTCTAAAATAAAACATGATCATGCCTTAATTATTTAATCAGGACAGTAACATCTGACTTTGATTAGACAAAAGTCTTGTCACTTAACAGAAATAATGTCCAGTAAAGAATGTAAAGTCATGCTGCAGTGGAGAAAGAGTTAATATTGTGTCTGACTCCCGTGAGTTAGAAGGACTGCATCCACACATCTCTGCAATGACTCAAATCACTTATTAATAAAGTCATCTGGAATGGCAAAGAAAGTGTTTTTGCAGGACTCCTAGAGTCCAAGTTAATATTTTTTGCTCTTACAACTGGGATCGAAGACAAGACTTTTTTCAGATAGTGTATTTGCAATGCAAGATCTCTTCAACTTTACAACTATTCTGTAAATCTAACAGGCACATGCATTTAAATGTTTATTTTCACTTAGTTTTATCTTATTTTATTTTATACAATTATTTATTTTTTAATTAAATATAGTTTAGTTTTGTTTTCTTGCTGGGCTTTTAAAAAGAAAAGTTTCCTTATTAAATAAGTTATTAAATAAATGTATTCAAATTAATTTTTTTGGGTACCCAAATATTATTTAAATATATATATATTTGTCAATTTTGTGAAATTAAGAATTATGCATCAGATTAATAAATATGTATTTATATAAAAATAAATAATATTTCCATTGGTGTATGGTTTGTTAGGATTGTTCAATATGAGACAGAGCTTTGACTATTTGAACATCTAAATGTTAAAGAAAATAAATACATTTTAAAATAAATAAATAAATAAATAAATAAACAAACAAACAAACAAACAAACAAACAAATAGGTAAAAATATTTAGAAAATCACATTTGTCCAAAAGTTGTCTAAACCAGGGGTTCTCAAACTTTTCAGCTTGCGACCCCTAAAATAACAACACCAGTGACTCGCGACCCACACTATGCTTGGAGATGGTTATAAACATACAAATACTGCACATAATGGTGCACTAAACACAAGCATAACCGCTTGGAGATCATCCTCCATGTTCAGTCATGGGCTTTATTTTTAATATATGTGTGTCATAAAGTTGTCAAAGTTGAACATTGTGCCGTAAAATCAATGTTCTGCAACCAACGCTATTGCTGTGACGTTAATCTAGCATAATAGACCCAGGGGTCTCAATCCGATGGAAAAAAAAAAAAATTAAAAGCTGATGGCTTTTTATTTGCATGTTGTTGTTTGTTTTATGTAATTTTTAAATATTAAGTATATATTAAATATATAATAAATTAAAAACTATTTCTATCCTCTGCAGGTTATGGATAAATATGGTAATTCTAATAGTTTAATAACATATATGAGAGTTTTGGAAATCACCAAGCGACCCCCTCTTATTGTTTCGAGACCGCCACTTTGGGAACTACTGGTCTAAACTAAGATGCTTAGCAATGCAAAGAGTTTTTTTGAGAAATTTGGGAAAAATGTACAGTAGGGCTAATTCTAACTCCAACTGTATATTCATTTTTGGGTGAATGACTTCTTCAGGCAATATGTGAACATGAAGTTCTACTTCATGAACTTACTGTTCTCTGGTTTATCAGTGTCTGTGTCCTTCCCTTGATTCTGGAGCGTGACTAAGGTGAAGTAAACTCCCTTTTTATCCAGTAACTGGCTGTGTGTGCCTCTCTCCACAGCACGGCCATGCTCAAAGCCCACGATCACGTCTGCATTACGGATTGTGGACAGACGATGTGCGATGCTGATAGTTGTTCGGCCCTGTCGAGCCTGAAAAATGTATGAAACGAGTGTGTGCAACAACAAACAGACAAACACATTCACTTGCTCACAATTTTATATCGAAACTAACCGATTCTAGGACACTAACACACGAAAAATAAGTTTGCTAGGGGGCCGTTAACATATTGTGTCTATTGCATGCGCAAGTTTGTTTTTTTTCAATAGAGTCATGTAACTAGAACAAACCAATCAGCTTCATACTTTTTATGAACTATACAAGTTTCAAGACAAATAGTAGACTATTTACCTCAGACAAACACAGAGCACCCAAACACTGCAGTGCTTTTTAATTATCTCCGTAAATAAAAAGTGTAGCGGTACAGCAATGATTTGTCAGTTTGCTATCGTCATCCTCTGTGAACAGTTGATGGTTGCCTGGCAAAAACAGACACTACGGAAGCGTTAAAGGTATTCTAAACAATTGTTGTTGTGCTTACAAGGTGTTGCTGGGTGTTTCATTAACATACTGAAATAAAAGTCTTAGTAACTTCTGGTTCAAGCAGTGAAGTACTTTCTGTGTGTTTCAGTTGGTTACTAGTTGGTTTCTAATGAGTTTCTGGATGCCCAATGTGTTAAAACGACAATGTACAAACAACAACAGAGCTAATAATTTCCATGTATTTATTTTACCATGTTTTTAAATGTACATTATAGCTTAATAGAATGTTTCATACCAGCAACATTTCAACCATAAAAAAAGTTTTATAAAAATAACTATGTAAATATAATTTTTATAATATTTTTTTTTGGGGGGGGGGGTACCTTTAATAGACATGACAGTATAGAGTATTGATAAGAAAGCATGGGGAGCAGAGATAGGGCAAGGATCTGCAAAGGGCCGCGAGGCTGGAATCAAACTCAGGCTGCCGAGAGCACTGAAGTGCAGGTGTCGATGCACTAACCACTACAGGAGACTATGACTTCCTGCTTTGCTACTGTTCGGACGTCTTTGCCCACTGCTCCGCTCTTCGCACTCTTGCTTTTATATCTTATACCCTAATTTTAACTTGAGCCTATCAGCACAGTGCTCAAACAACACGGCTTGAAGATCAGCATCGATTCTACAAACTTTCTGGAATACAGCTATACTAACAAGAGGGGAATTACCGTCTAAACAATCCTCCCGCTACCAGCTATCAGCTGCTTACATTCCGGAGACGGGAAGACACGGCTGTGAAAATGCCTCTGGACCGGATTATTTCAGATTCTTACTGCTGCACAAACTGCCACAAACTTCTACAAAAGATTGCAGTTCTTGAAACGAAGTTGCTTGCGATCCGACCAGAACTTCAGCTTCATTGTGGATTCTCTCAGCACACAGCCGGTGAGTCCCATAAATCTGTTCCTGCTACTGTTTTGAGCACAGAAAGACAGAAAAGAACTGTTGAAAATGAGCATTGGCATAAACAAGGTGCGAGACCAAAGGGTACTCGCGGGGTCAGATCATACGCTGCCGCATTAGCGTCTTCTACCCCAAATACAGCTCGGACTCAAATACAGCTTCAGAACAGATATGAAGTGTTGAGTAATATGGGTGAAGAATCCCCAAATGCAGTCAGACAGAGATCGCATGATTCAGCAACTAATTCTGCATGGAACAGAGGCTCAAGGCCGACTAGACAGCGGCATTCTGCTCCGATCACACCGGAGATAAGAACACTAGTCGTAGGAGATTCAATAATCAAGAATTTCAGGAGCAGATCTACAATGACATACTGCTTTCCTCATGCTACAGTTTCTGATGTAAACAAAGAACTTGAGGAAATTCTGAAAAAGCACAAGACTGCAAAACGGATTATCATCCATGTGGGGAAGAATGATATTCGGAAGGAACAGTCAGAACTGCTCAAGAAAGATTTCTGTGAGCTCTTGGAAACAGCTGAAAGATTGAAGGTTCAGGCGTTCATAAGTGGACCACTCCCTGCAAGAGGGACAAATATGTTTTCACGGCTTCTTGGTCTAAATGTATGGCTACAGAAAACATGTAACAAGAAAGGACTGAATTTCATCGACAACTTCAATCTCTTCTGGAACCAAAGACAGCTGTTTACATCAGACGGCCTTCATCCAAACAAATTTGGTGCAAAGGTGCTAAAGGACAATATTTTTTTCTCCCTCAATCATCCATCAGCTGTGTATGCCACTGAACTGAATTGTACGCACACACCTAGCAAATGTCCGGATGACCACAGGACCTCAAATCAGCTCCTAAGTGGACTTGTGGCTGACGAATCACCCAAGGACAGTGATAATGCCATGCAGCCAAAACACCCAATGGTGATAGAGACACTATCAGTTGCCCTCTGCTCAACACAGGCAGACTGTGACGCATCAGAACAGCATCAAGTCTCGTCACTCAAAAATGATCCTCAGGAAAACATACTTCTGCAGACAGAATCTCCAGATGCACAGCCTCTGTCACCGGACACGTTTTCATTGTCACAATGTTCACCACTCTTGGGTTTTTCAAAAAAGATGGAGGAACTGGTGTGTGCTGGAACTAAACTTTCACACTCCATTGCCGCAAGCCCCCAGTTACCAACCAAAAAGCGGCCTGCTCCACAACCACCTATGAGCCCACCTGGAAGAGCCCTCCGATCACACCGCCAGGGCCCAAACAACAACGCCCCATCTTCAGCTGGTGAACACAAGAGCTCTCTGTGATGTGTGTCGGGGACCTGCTTAGATAACAGTGTCTTTATCAAATGTTTTCAGAACAAGCAGGAACCCAGTGTGTCTGTAGCTGTCTCTAAGCAGATATGTGTTGTGTTAAGTGACAGAAAACCAAAGACTCTTTCAGACCGTAAAGCAAATCATTCAAATCTGGTGTCTATTAAATGTAGATCTGAGACTACTATAGAAAAAACAGCTAAAACTGTTAAGTTAGCACTTTTAAACATCAGATCGCTCAACAATAAGTCTCTTTTAGTCAATGATTTTATCAACACAAATTGCCTTGATTTTATGCTTTTAAATGAAACTTGGCTAGATGACAGTTGTAGCGCAGCAGTTCTGAATGAAGCAGCTCCTTTAAACTTTGACTTTTTGAGTGTTTGCAGAGTTAATAGGAGAGGTGGAGGCATCGCTGCCCTGTTTAAAGATGTGTATGAATGTAAACAAGTGTCATTTGGTGACTATTTGTCTTTTGAATATCTGAGTATAGCACTAAAAGGTGCTCCACGCATCTTACTGATCATTATCTACAGACCTCCAAAATATTCTCCAGCTTTTATTGAGGATTTTACAGAGCTGTTATCAATTGTAACCTCTGAATTTGATTATTTTAGTATTGCTGGGGATTTTAATATTCACATTGATAATCCAGAAATCAATGCTGTAAAAGAACTGATGACTGTTTTTAACACTTTTGATCTGACTCAGCATGTTCAAGGACCCACACACAATCGTGGACACACTCTTGATCTACTTATAACTAAGGGTTTACACATTTCATCGACTGTTGTTAAGGATGTGGCACTATCTGATCATTTCTGTATCTTTTTTGATATATTGATCACTCCAGCTATTAAAGACAGATCTGTCTCTGTCAGAAAGAGATACATTAATGAGAACACTAGTGAGCAGTTTATGAAGGCCATATCACTAGCACCAAGTATATCTGCAGACTCTGTTGATTCTCTCCTTGATTTGTTCAATTCTAAAATTGAGAATGTCATAAATGACATCGCTCCTGTTAAAGTCAAGAAGATGACTGGCAGGCAAAAGGGATCTTGGACAAGGTCACCTAGAGTACAAATGATGAAAAGACAGTGCAGAAAAGCTGAGCGTATGTGGAGAAAGACAAAACTAGTAGTCCATTATAATATCTATAAAGACAGTCTTCATGCCTTTAATATGGAACTAAACACTGCTAGACAGACTTTCTTTTCAAGCCTTATAAACAGCAACTTAAATAATGCTCGCACACTCTTTGCAACGATAGAGAGACTCACAAACCCCCCCAGTCGGATTCCAAGTGAGCTCCTCTCTGAAAGCAAATGTAATGAGTTTGCTCATTTCTTCACTGATAAGATCAATAATATCAGAAAGGCAATCAGCTCATCCAATCAGTCAAGTTGTGTCGATATCAAACAAGCTCAACCACAACTTAAGAAATCAGAAATTATGTCTGATTTCATGGCAATTAACGGCAAAATCTTAGAAGAAATTGTGCAAGTTATGAAAACATCAACCTGCAGTCTTGACACGCTCCCCACATCATTCTTCAAAACGGTGTTTACCTGTTTAGAAATGGATCTTCTAAAAGTGGTAAATGCTTCACTTCTATCAGGGATTTTTCCAACCTCACTTAAAACTGCAGTTGTTAAACCCCTCTTGAAGAAGAGCAATCTGGATAACACCCTATTGAGCAATTACAGGCCAATCTCAAATCTCCCTTTCACTGGCAAAATCATTGAAAAAGTTGTTTTTAACCAGGTTAACAAGTTCTTAAACTTCAGGGGGTGTTTAGACAATTTTCAATCTGGTTTCAGAGCACATCACAGTACAGAGAGCGCTCTTATAAAGATAATCAATGATATACGCCTAAATACAGATTCAGGTAAAATAACAGTGCTGGTATTGTTGGATCTCAGTGCTGCATTTGACACTGTCGATCACAGCATACTTCTGGATAGGCTGGAAAACTGGGTTGGGCTGTCTGGCACGGTCCTCAAATGGTTTAGATCTTACCTTGAAGGGAGAGGTTACCATGTCAGTATAGGTGACCATAGGTCGAGGTGGACACCCATGACGTGTGGAGTCCCACAAGGCTCGATTCTGGCACCTCTCCTGTTCAACCTTTACATGCTCCCTCTAAGCCAAATAATGAGAAAGAACCAAATCTCCTACCACAGCTATGCTGATGACACTCAGATCTACCTAGCCTTAGTGCCTAATGACTACAGCCCCATTGACACCCTCTGCCAATGCATTGATGAAATGAGCAATTGGATGTGCCAAAACTTTCTTCAGTTAAACAAAGAGAAAACTGAAGTCATTGCGTTTGGGAACAGAGATGAGGTTCTCAAGGTAAATGCGTACCTTGGCT
Source organism: Danio rerio (assembly GCF_049306965.1). Taxonomy (NCBI): domain Eukaryota; kingdom Metazoa; phylum Chordata; class Actinopteri; order Cypriniformes; family Danionidae; genus Danio; species Danio rerio. The sequence continues at coordinate 50,632,806 of NC_133184.1, read as the reverse complement.
CTAAAGGTCAAACGACAAAAAATAAGGTCAAGAATCTTGGTGTGACTCTTGAGTCAGATCTGAGTTTTAACAGTCATGTCAAAGCAGTCAGTAAATCAGCATACTATCATCTCAAAAACATAGCAAGAATCAGATGCTTTGTTTCTAGTGAAGACTTAGAGAAACTTGTTCATGCTTTTATCAGCAGCAGGGTGGATTACTGTAATGGACTCCTCACTGGTCTTCCTAAAAAGACAGTCAGACACTTGCAGCTCATCCAGAATGCTGCAGCCAGAATTCTAACCAGAACCAGAAAATCAGAGCACATCACACCTGTCCTCAGGTCTTTACACTGGCTGCCAGTTACATTCAGAATAGATTTTAAAGTATTATTACTGGTCTATAAATCACTAAATGGCCTAGGACCTAAATACATCACAGATATGCTCACTGAATACAAACCTAACAGATCACTCAGATCATTAGGATCATATAAACTAGAAGTTGCAAGAGTTCAGTCAAAGCAGGGTGAATCGGCTTTTAGCCACTATGCCCCTTGCTGCTGGAATCAGCTTCCAGAAATGATCAGATGTGCTCCAACATTAGGCACATTCAAATCAAGACTGAAAACACATCTGTTTAGCTGTGCCTTTACTGAATGAGCACTGTGCTGCGTCCGACAGATTGCACTATCATGTTTTTCTCTTCTTCTTCATTCTTTTATATCACATTTTACCTGTTTTTATGTTTTGTTTTGTTTTTACGCATTTTTATTATTTGTTTTTATTTTTATTTTACTTGTTTCTTTTATTCTTGTTTATGTAAAGCACTTTGAATTGCCATTGTGTATGAAATGTGCTATATAAATAAACTTGCCTTGCCTTGCCTTGCCTTACATCACTGGCGCCAACAAAAAAAAAAATTATAAATAAAAGAAATAAATGATAAAATAAAATAAAATAAAATAAAATAAAATAAAATAAAATAAAATAAAATAAAATAAAATAAAATAAAATAAAATAAAATAAAATAAAATAAAATAAAATAAAATAAATGTAGATTTTTTTTGTGTCTAGCTTTGTTTGTTCATGTTAAAATAAAAAATATCAGATTCTTCTTCTTCTTCTCAAATGAGAAAAACGTCTCTCATTTGTAATTACGTTTGACGATTTGAGCCACGTGATTCACATTTCATGCTTCTAAGCTTCCATTAAGGGTGCATACTGCATTTCGATGAATTCACTGTGCATTGTGGGACTTTTCAGGGTGCAGGCGTTTCAGTGCACTGGAAAATTTGTGTAATTGAGACAACACTTAAAATGGCTCACGCCCTGATCAGTGCACTGACTAATAAACAAGTGCTTATTGAGATCCCATTTGTCACTTATGGAAAACCAATAATTGGATTAATTAGAATGCATATAATATAGTCAGCAGGATAAAAGAATGACTGTGCCAAAGTTATATTTTAGCATCAGCTGGTGAGGATATCATTAGTCTCACCTTGTCCAAGGCCTCCTGTACGACAGCCTCACTCTCATTATCCAGCGCTGATGTGGCCATGTCTAACAGGAGGATTCTGGGATTCCTGACCAGCGCTCGAGCAATGGCGATCCTCTGTTTCTGTCCTCCGCTCATTTGCCCTCCACCTTCACCAACCAATGTGTCAAATGTCTGCAAAGCACCACGCTTTAATTAGTTTGATCTCCAGAATTAATATGCAAAAATTGCAGAGCTAACATAAAAAAGGTATTTTTTATTAAAAACGTTGAACATGAAACAATTAAGCTGAAAAAAATCTGAAACATTGTGTCGATTTATCTAATTTTAAATAAGTAGTTTGAAAGAGCAGCAAAAATAATTTGAGTGTATTTTGTTACGCATTACACCCAACATTGACTGAGATACGGTTATACAGGGGTGTTCAAACTCAGTCCTGGAGGGCCGGTGTCCTGCATAGTTTAGCTCCAACTTGCTTCAACACACCTGCCAGGAATTTTCTAGCATATCTAGTAAGGGCTTAAGCTGGTTCAGGTGTGTTTGTTTAGGGTTGGAGCTAAACTTGGACACACCGGCCCTCCAGGACCGAGTTTGGACACCCCTGGGTTATGATGTGGTTGTGGTAGTGCATGCACTGATCTTCCACTAGGGTAATCGTCTCACCTGAGGAAGACTCATGATGAAGTTATAGGCATTGGCCTGTTTGGCAGCCTCTATGATCTCCTGCATTGTGACTCCAGCTCTGCCATATCGGATGTTTTCAGCGATCGTGGTGGCGAACAGAACCGGCTCCTGCTCCACGACGCCAATAAGAGAACGCAACCACTGGATGTTCAGGCTTCTGATGTCATGACCATCCAGGGAAACCTGAAAATGACCAAAACAACTGCTGATAGAGAACTAGATATTCAACACCAGACCAGACATTCAATTTAGGATTTAAATGCAAAAACAATATATATTCAGAGTGGCTTTTGCTAATAAATACAATGTGCATAATTACATACACACTGCTCAAACATAAATCATTTCATTTATTAATTTTTCTCAGCTTAGTCCTTTCATTTATTAAGGGTCGCCACAGCGGAATGAACCGCCAACTATTCCGACATACGGCTATGCAGCGGATACACTTCCAGCTGCAACCCAGTACTGGGAAACACCAATACACACTCATAGACTACGGTCAATTTAGTTTACCCAATTCACCTACAGCGCATGTGTTCGGACTATGGAGGAAACCGGAGCACCCGGAGGAAACCCACGCCAACAAGGGGGAGAAGATGCAAACTCTACACAGAAATGCCAACTGGCCCAGCCAGGACTCAAAGCAGTGACCTTCTTGCTATGAGGTGAGGTGGTAAAGACTAAGCCACAGTGCCACCCAGAAGGCATATTAATAATATCAAAATATTACTGGATCAAATGACAGTACCATTCCTTCACTTGGGTCGTAGAACCTTTGGATGAGTTGTATTGTTGTGGTTTTTCCTGATCCGCTGGGTCCAACAAACGCTGTCGTCTCGCCAGCTTTGACCACAATGTTCAAATCATCTAATATCTGAACACAAGAAATACTCAGGTAATACTAGACATAATCTAAAGGGATAATTTACACAAAAATGAACATTTATTCACTCCTTTCTCACTCTTTTGAGTTTCTTTCTTCTGTTGAACACATTACGAAGCAGTGTTGGGTAAGTTACTTTAAAAAAAACAACACTGATTCCAAATTACTGACAACTGCAAAATTGTAATCTTATCACATTACTAATGACTTCATGTAAAAAGTTATCAGATTACTAATTACATTTCTTTGAGGTTACTTTTAAAACATATAAAACCTATGAAAAATACAAAACAAATTAAAGCTGCAAGCAGCGATAAACGGAACCTCGCACCCGGGCTCAACGCCGGCCGGTGGCCTCAGGATGACAGAGAACAGCGAACAATATTAATTTAAGGCGAAATATATAAAAACCTGATAAAATCACAGATTTATGCCAAACTTCCTTCTGTCAGCAGGTGGCGCTATGACTGTGACTCAATATTGGCATGTAGATGTCTTTAAGAGAGGAATCTTGTCGAACCTGAATTTTTAGGCCGGTCTTCCGCAGATTTTCCACAGAATTCCGCAGATTTTAGCCCATCATTAATTCTGTTTATTTACTTGAGAAAATGTGTGTAAATCTATATTTATTCAGTTTTTAAATGTATTACAGTAATATTATTGACTAATATGAAAATGTTCATCTGATTTATGTACAATGCAGTTTGTACAGTAGTTTGTACATATTATATGAAAAACTTGCTTTGTTTACCAAATAAAGTGAATCTTATTAGATTTGCAATTTAAACATTAAATAGAGGTTAAAAAGGTAATACTTTTTATTTCACATATTAAGGTTTAGGTTATGATACTCCCAAAATAATTCCGCAGAAATCCGCAGATTTTCACCAAAATTCTCAGCAGAAATAGCAAAAAACTGTCCGCAGATTCAGTCTGGCCCTGGTCATAAGCCAAACTTTCTTCTGTCAGCAGGTGGCGCTATGGTTGTAACTCAGTATTGGCATGTAGATGTCTTCAGGAGAGGAATTTTGTTGAACAAGAATTTTTAGGCAGGTCGACATTGTTACCGAGTTATAAGCCAATCTTCCTTCTGTCAGCAGGAGGCGCTGCGGTTGTAACTCAGATTGGCATGTAGATGTCTTCAGGAGAGAAATTTTATCCACCATGTGAAGTTTCAGGCAGGTCAGACATTGTGTGGTTGAGTTATAAGCCAAACTTCCTTCTGTCAGCAGGTGGCGCTATGACTGACTCATTATTGTTATGTAGATGCCTTTAGGAGAGGAATCTTGTCAACCATGTGAAGTTTCAGGCAGATCGCACATTGTGTGGCTGAGTTATAAGAACTTCCTGTTTCATGGCAAAGCACTGAGGTTTATCATGCCACCACGGACACGCTCCTCGGTGAAAACTCCAGATCTTCACAATATATCATCGCAAGGGCTTTCAGATAACACCACCCAACTTTGGTGCTGACACGATAAAATTTGTGCGATTAGTTTGTTACACCGTAAAACATGTAATTTCCTGTTGCCAGCAGGTGGCGCAATAACTGTATCTGGATATTGCCATGGAAGCGTGTTCAGGTCAGGACTCTTATCAAACGTGTGAATTTTGAGGCAGATCGGACAATGCAGCCTGAGTTATAACAACTTTCTGTTTCATGGCGAATCGGCAAAGTTTGCGAGGCCACCACAGACATGCCCTTCGACGAAAACTCTAGATCTTCGCAATTTAACATTGCCAAGGCCTTTAGATGAAAAAACCCAATTTTGGTGTTGATCGGATAAAATCCCTAGGAGGAGTTCGTTGAAATACAACGCCTGACACTTTTTTGGCACAGCAAGTTAAAAATATCCTGTTAGGTTTGAGATTTCGATCCAAGAGACTTTTTCGTATGTTTTGACATATTTGACATGTGTGCCAATTTTCATGCATGTGCATGAATTATATCTCAGGGGCCAGTCTGTCAAAAGTGCATAGGTGGCACTGTTGAGTCATTTTGCCATGCCCACTTCCGAAACCTATAACGAATGTGCAAAGTTTCGTGACTTTTCGTGCATGTTTAGATCCTCAAAATCGCGATTCATTCTTTAAAAGAATCAGTGGTCCGTCCCTGATAAACTGAAGCTCTTTTTGAGTAATTTAATATTCACTAAAAACATTACAAAGGGTTGATCACAGCAGTTTGACATAATCTAACGACTTAAAGAGCCGGTATTAAAGGTTTTTGAAAATGAGCTTCCATGCAGTGTGCAGTAAATGAAAACATCCAGCTGAGGTTTACATCTGACCAAATAGTCGACTCGGAGTCGAATAAATAAATCCCGTTGGGTTCGGGTCACCAAATATGTAGTACCAGATGTAAGTAAAATGTGAACGCACTTTCCATTCAGACACTAGCGGAGGTGCGAGGGATCAAAGGACTGATCATGACACGAAGATGACGATTACTGACAGATGGAGATTAACGGTGAAAGTTCATTCTCACAACAACACCACAGTATAGCGTAGCACATAGTATATGTGCTGTGTTTGTTCCTGTCATTTTTCTGATTTTGTATACAATAACCTACACTCCAACGTGGGATTCGCCGGCCGTTTGCTGTTAAAGGAAGGAGCAGCAGAGACTATTATGTATGGGACTTTGTCAGACTTTGACAGACTTTGTCAGTAATTATTACAGTTCATTTGGACCAGTTTCTTCTTCCACCGGATCAAAACATGTAAGTGTCATTAAAATTGTTGCCTCGTTTTGTGTAGTTTATATGTGTTTAATCGTGTGTTGTAAGTTTTAATCACTCTACTTGGCTTGTGATCACTTATCTATTATAGATTAGTGCTTGTACTGTACCTCTCAGGCTAAATCTGTATGAGGCTGTTCACATATCGCGTCCAAAATTGTTAAAAACATGACGCGTGCTTCTTCCTTTACCGATTTAAATGCTTTTCTGAATTTGCGATGCTCTGTCTTTTGTCTTTGCTATGGCCACCATCAGCTGGTCCTCACACACGGCGTGGTAAATTTTCTAAATAGTTCAACTTTTGGAACAATTTTTGGATTAATACTGAATGTGTGTCGTTGTTATTACGTGGGATTAGGATTAAGAGTAGTGTAATATGTTGGTGTTTAACTGCATTGCTTTATTGCATTCCTACATCGGGCTCACACATACACGCTGCTACTTCATTGCTGGGGTGTGCATTTCTCTCCGTCTCGCTCTGAACGCAGTCGACCAATCACAACAGATTGGGTCATCAGTCTAATCAGCGCAGATTAGCTTCGCGCTAAGAAGGGTTTGGGAACAAATTAATCACTGAACGATTCATATGGCATGGAGACAGACCCCCCACTCCCTGCTCTTGACTTTCACCCCCAACAACCCCTCACACAAACACCGCACAAAAGATCAGTATTAAATTCATTCATATGCATGCAAAAAAAAAAAAACATAACCCACCTTTACTTCAGGACGGGAGGGATAGTTGAAGTTAACGCTGTGAAATTCAATGTCACCTTTCACTTTATCTAAAGTGTGACCTTCGTCAGAGAAGCAGTCGATTTCTGGTTCCTGTATGAGGACAGGTTGTGACAGTGATTAATTTTTCACTGAAGCTGAAAGAATGAAATTCATTGATTTTGAGAGCGTGTGTGTGTGTGTGTGTGTGTGTGTGTGTGTGCATATGGGTTTTTCTCACTCTGTCAATGGTGTCAAATATACTCTTGGCTGCAGCTCGACCTGAAGCAAAAGCCTCCAGACAAGGAGAAGCCTGACCCAGATTCATGGCCCCGATCAGAACACCAAAGAACACCTGAAGAATTATAAGAAGTCAGAATGATTAGCCCTGCTGTGTTTGTCTTTACCAAATATTTCCCAAATGATGTTTAACAGAGAAAGGAAATTTTCACAGTATTTCCTATAATATTTTTTTTCTTCTGGTGGAAGTCTTATTTTGGATAGAATAAAAGCAGTTTTTATTTTTATATTTTAAGGTCAATATTATAAGCCCCCTTACGCAATTTTTTTTCGATTGTCTACAGAACAAACCATCGTTATACAATGACTTTCCTAATTATTCTAACTTTCCTAATTAACCTAATTAAGCCTTTTAATGTCACTTTAAGTGGAATACTAGCATATTAAAAAATATCTAGTCAAATATTATGTGCTGTCATGGCAAAGATCAAATAAATCAGTTATTAGAAATAAGTTATTAAAATTATTATGTTTAGAAATGTGTAGAAAAAAATCTCCTTTTCGTTAAACAAAATTTGGGGAAAACATTTTTTCAGGGGGCAGAAGTATAAACCAGTCTTAATAATTCAGGAGGGCTAATAATTCAACTGTCAACATAATTTAACCATTCTTTAACCATTTTAATCAGCTGGGCACATTACAGAACAGTCAAAATTCTATGCTCAAATATAAATGCTTATGTGCATTAACAAATAAGATATTTATTAGTGGTGAGCTGTTATCGGAGTTAACGTGCTGCGTTAGCGCACAACTCTTTTTGGGCAATAAAAAAATATCGCTGTTAATCTATTCTCAAAGTTGGGTTGGGAGCTGGGTCCATTCTACGCAAGCTATGATGACTTTCACCTTGATATTTTAGTGAGGATCTATACCTGGCTGAATTGCACTGTAGGTCACGAGATCGAGCCTTCGAATCTGTGTGTATTCCTACTGTGAAATTCCCACTTCAAACGTGACGTGCTAACATGGATGCAGTTCACTAGAGTGAATCTGATTAATGTTAGCTCCACAACTAACTATCAGGCACCTGTAGAGTTTATGCGTTCGAGTAAAACATATACAAATAAAATGGACTGGGTGATTTTTAAAATGAATGACGGTGAATGAAAGTCAAACCGGTGAGCCGCCAGACAAAAAAAGTGCCCTTCTGAATCAAATCTGCAGGATGCTCTTCTGGATGTTTCACTTACTTCAAAGACAATACTGACTATGCGCACATGGACATCAGTAATAGTTATTTTCCTTAAAAGACAATGATATGATTTAGGTGTTTATGCGAAGTGCTTTTCCTGTAATTTTGGGTGACTTTAACTGCAACTTGGCAGTTTCACTTTCACTCATGAACATTTCATTCATGCCGCCATGACAAACTGGAGTATTAGACGCAGATAAGGAGTGAGGACTGGTGAGAGTGTTGTGGAAATTAGTAACGCACGCAAAGTGGAAAGAAAAAACTTTTGCATTTTGTGATGTGTGTATGTGTGTGTGTGTGGTCCTTTACTGACAGTCGCGTGTGTGGATCTTGTCAGAAAATATGGCCAAGTCCTACATGATGGCAATAGTTTGATCGCGGTGTTTACTTCAATAATGCCACTAATATCTGCATCCTCCACATGTCTTAATTCCATTTCTGTTTAGTTCATTTATGACTTTAGTGGGATTAAGGTAATCAAAAATCGCTGTTTGGAGCTTATAGTTCAAAACTCATGTTTAACTGAATAAACATTAAACACAAGTACATCTTATTAAACATCATTTATTTTCATCACCAATTATCATAGCAGAACAGTTTCTCAAGCAGTTTGTGATGCATTCTGAAAACAGGAGATGAGCCCCTGGTCTAATGCGCCACCTGGCTTGAGAAACCTGTTCTCCAAGACTTATTATTTGGGTTGCACACATATTCTGAATGTCTTCGGCAAAATTCAAATGAGCCATTGTAATCTGGATTAACCTATATTAATACCAAGATTACAGTGAGATTAATCTAGATTAAAAAAAAAATCTATGCCCACCTATAATGTTAATTTATTCATTCATTCATTTTCTTTTTGGCTTAATCCCTTTCAAGTAAAATATATACACAAATAAAAAACTATTTTATTCAAATGTAAAATATCTGTAAATAAATAATGTTTTGTTAAAAACTCACTATTTATCTACCCATTAACATCTTTAAATTTGACCTTTTAATTAAAAAATTGTAGTAATTTACTTTTAACCATGGAATTTTCCTTTTTGTTGTTGCCATTGTTGTTTTAAAATATGCACATTTACTGTACTTATATTTATATATGTTCCAGTTTTAATTTAAATTATTTTAGCTCATTTCTTTCTGTTGAAATAGTAAAAAATAGTTAAAAAACAGCAACAAATAAATTAAAATAAACAGTCCATATCAGTAAAAACTAAGCAAATATTCACTTATAAACGGTGCACACTTCTGAGCGGGGAATACACAGCAAAACCCTCTAAGTAAAATTCACTGATAAAAAGCAAAGCTGCTGTTTGTAGAGTTGCCTAATGATCCTGTGCTGAGATTTTGAGAGATTCGATGTATTATATTTCACCTGATTTCATCTAGAGCTGTGACTGATGACAGATGTAGTTTTGTGTTTCTCTGCTGTGTGTCTGCTTATAAACAGCAGGTGTTCATCATCAGTGCTCAATCATTGCTTAAATAATCCTTTCATTGTCTCATTAACTTAACTTAAAATAAAGGTCTCACGCAGTCAAGTGATGCAATTTCGCAGGTCAAAGTTCACTAAGCTTGAACTTTCCAATGCAGCGAACTGCGAAACTCGTCGCACGACCTTGCGTTTCCAGGCTGACGCATTCACGTGCGTATGAATAGAAGTCTATGGGGAGAAAAGTGCAGTGTGACCGCAGCTTTACTCAATACTATCTAAACTGAGTAAACTTTACTCAGAGGATTTACTTGTGTATATGATGTTTGTTAGTTTAATTCAAAGTCCACAATAAATTATATTTTCACTTGTGCTTAAAAATCGAACTACTTCATCCGAAATATTAATATATGATTTAGTTTTTGTTGCTTGTTTATTGACACCCTGCATACATGCATTTAAATAGGATTACAACATGAACACATGAAAAATAAAATGCTTTTTTGTTTGAAAGCAGAGTCTTGGTTCTTTATTTTGATATATAATATGCTCATATATTCCAAGCAGAAAATATTTAAAAATGTAGGAAAAAAATATTAAAAATGTTGGTGGCTGGCAACTATTTTTTTTCTAAACGCCGGCAGGGAAAGAGTAAGGTAACAAACATATTTAATAGTTTTAATTACAAATAATACCCTTAAGGAACAGACCGGAGTTTAAATGTGTGAAGATGTTGTTTTGAACAGAAAAATTAAATTCTGAGAGTCATTTCTACCTGAACGAGTCCTCCAGGTGTGAGCTCCTGGGTCTCGATGACCAGTTTAGAGCCGAACCAGAAGGCGAGAGCGTAACACAGGAATATGATGCACCAGAGATAGCCCTGAAACACCCCGATGATCATGCCCTTCTTTATGCCCCACTCCTGCGCCTGCACCAGATTCCTGTCATACCTGCGGGCATAAACCACACAACAGTTTCTGCCTGTACAGCTTTTGCCAGCCAGCAATTTAGCATCATATGTCAAAAGTTTGACTTTTTATCTCCCAAATTTGACTGATGTCATCATTTTAATGTATACCAAATCAAAATTATGCAATTCTTAGGCTCAAATTAATGAACTAAGACAAAAAAAAATGATGACTTGATCAAAATTAGCACTTTACACATAATTTACACACACACACACACACACACACACACACACACACACACACACATTATATATATATATATATATATATCCCTGCTTAAATAAATACACAACTAAGGAATAGTGCAGGCTGATAAATAATGAAATAAATAAAGTCACTACATGTATAAGTATACCGATACCCCAACACATAATTCAAAGCACAAAATGCCGGAATATCAAGCAAGACCAAAAGTGATGGATCTACTAAACCGTAAGAGGGCGGATTAATCGTTTGCATGCCTGGTTCTCTCTTCATGGCCCTCGGGGCGTGGTCAAAGCATAGCGGCCGGATCGTCTGTCAATCAAACGGCCAACTTGGGCGAGTTGTAAGTGTCCAAGGGCCTTTACGTGTCCCCCAGGCCCGCCTCGCACTCCCACGTCCTAGTACATGGTATTGTTTGCCGTTCTTGACATGAATAGGCTCGTTTGAGGTGCGCCTTGCCTCGACTGCATTGTAAACGAGAGCAGGCGTGCGCAGTAAGAGGAGGGCTCAAAAATTACATTAGAAGTCGGACACCTGCCGAATCTCGCTGTTTAAGCCACCTGGAAACGTCACCAGTGAGTATATAAACTGCTTTTACTCCAGCCAGATTAAAATAAATAGCCCTAGACTTTCTCCACAATAAAAACTATTAGACTGTAGGAAAAACTGTGGAAATGTTCTTGGTCTATTAAACATGACTTTTGACTCCACATACATATACATATACATATGTGTGTGTGTGTGTGTGTTTGTGTGTGTGTCTTGTTTACTACACCCTTTTCACTTCTCATATGAAACCACACAAAGATGAGGCATAATGACAAAACAGTCTGATTATCTTTGTATTTCTGAATATATGTATATATTGGATTGACTTTAATGGAATAATGCTGCATAAATATTACAATACAAAATTCACACAAACATACAAAAAGTGAAAATGACAAAACAGGACTTAAGACTGAGAGAGAAATAGAATACAGCACACACATCCTAATGATTTATTAATAACATTTAGTTATATTGGATAGGTCAAGTTATGTTTTACAAAGATGTGTTTTTTTTTGTTTGTGTGTAAATCTAAATAAATAACCATATGTAATGCTCTTTATGACTTTTTTTTAATTATCAACGAAAATACAAAAAAGGTATTCAACAAATCCAGGTATAAACCTTAGTAAAACAAGATAATAAAGTGTAATGTGTCAGTCTCATCCAATCAGCATTAAGCTGTGTCGTCAGCCAGTCGTTTCCCATCATGCTTTTAGTGAGCGCAGTCTTTTGAGAGCAACTGCGGCCGACTGCTATATCCGAGGTACCCGCCTCGCGATCGCGAGAGATTTTTGACGCACGTCAGCGTGACATCAGAGCGAGGCGAAGGCAAGGCGGACACATTTCTAACCGGCATGCATCTTGCGGTGATCACCGGTGATGGAATCTGCGCAGATTATTGCCAAGTCAAACGAGCCTATTTCCACACAGAAGGCGGAAAAGGCAGGTCTGGCACAGCAATCCTCTTGATTGGTCGTTCGTTGCCGCAATGCATTCTGGGCAGCGCACTTCGCCCTTTAAAACGGCTACAAATGGAATAAAACTAAGATTTAAACAAGCCAAAATGACAGCACGTTTCTCGAGGAGATGGGTGGCGTCTACCTTTGCAGTCTAGGCGATGGTTGTAAATGTGGCCTACCGTCGATGAGAAACAGCGCTCCTACCGTATGTATAAAAGGCAGTCTGCGAAGCTGCTCGGTTACGGACCCCGGGTGCCAGGACGGCTGTTCAAATTGAGCTCTTCCAAAGTGACCCAAAACAAGCGATATCAATTGGCAACAAGATTCGGCCCAAGTTTCGGATCCTATGCAGCCGATGGGGCCCGGGGCCATTTTTTATTTGTTTTTACACTTGTACCTTTTGTCGTCCTTGACCACAAGCTATGGTGGACCACACCTCCTAGCTGAAAAATCCATAAATCCCTGCATAAATTAAAAAATAAATAAATATGCAAATAAATAAATGAATGAGTACATACATCCACAAATCCCTGCTTAAATAAATACACAACTAAGGAATAGTGCAGGCTGATAAATAATGAATTTTTTTAATTATTTCTTTTCAATATTGTCCTATTTCTCCAACATTGGTGCAATGTACTTGACCGTTTATCAGGCCGCACTATTGATTGTTTCTATATTTATTTATGCAGGAATTGAGGGATTCCTCGATCGTTCCCTTGTCAGCCGGCAGAGGTCACTCTATAAAACATGGGTACGGCGACTCAGTGGCTCAATGGTTAGCGCGCTCGCTTCGCAACAAGAAGGACCCGGTTTCAAGACCTGGCTGGAGACCTGCACTGTTGCAGCCTGGCTCGACGTGGGGACCGCATCTCTGGACTATCGCTTTCATTTCGCAATTTTCTTTTGCCTTTTCATAATATCAAATTTACACATGTGTGTTCAGAACGTTGTTGTTAGTAGTTAACGACAGAATTATTTTCACTTTTGACTCAACTAATCCCTTATGAAAACTGAGGGGCCACGAATTATTTTTCCTTTTGCCCTCAAATATGACACGTTTAATGACAAGGATGACAAAATTCATATGTCGAAATGAACATGAAAAAACACATCAACTGCTTGCTAGGTTGCTATCGAAAATCCAGCATGTAATGCACATTTAAAATAAGGAATATTACACACAAATAATTTTAATACAAATCGTTTCATTCCAAAAACTCAAATGACATGCATGCGTACGACACGAATGCACATTGAAAGAACCGGAAAAAAACACTTTCACAATAACGATAACAAACCTTAATATTATATAAATTCTATTAATTATATAAACAAATTTAAGAGCTTTCCTTTAAACCCCTTCAGCACTGCTGCATGTTTTGCTCCTTGTTGCTGTTGTTGTTCTAACATAATTTTGCCTCGTTGAACTCAGGAGAGTGCCCCAGTCACATACATCGGAGTAGATTGATGAATATGGTCTTTTACAGAAAACCCTCCCAATTTTAAGAGGCATATGTCATATGGCTGGGCGATTTGGCAAATAAAAATCTAGATTTTTTTTATAAAGTTTGACCGATTCAAGATTTCGATTTTTTTTCCCAACATGACTGAAGTAACAATATCTTTATAAGTAAATTGAAAAACTATCTGGTTAAGGACCATTGTATTTTAATGGCCATGCCATATATAAATTGTTTCAATTAGGTTTATTTATTTATTTATTTATTTTTTGCTTGTAGCAAGGATGAACACAAAAATCTTTGAACAGAATATATGAATAATAGCAGAATGATAGGCTGTTCCTAGCCTATCAAGAGCCTATCAATAGCCATAAATACGTAAGGCATACTCATTGTGTGTGTGTGTGCGTCTTTTATCACTTAAGCCGCTCTCTTTAAAAAACGAAGTTGCTTTGTCTGTGTGGCAATATTTCGGCTTTTAATCGAATGAAAAGTTAATTTAGTTGAGCCAATATTTTAAAAAATGCTGTGAAGTAACTGTGACGTGCGGCCACACATCGAATCTGAGGCCTGATCTCTCGCTGTCACCCGCAGACAGACGCCACACAAGTCAAGTCGCAAAACTAAGGCTGGTATCTCTGAAAGGAAGAATAGCTGAAGCCGAAATCTGTCAAAATACAGCGCTAAAATTAAAATGCATTCATGTTTTTGAGCCAAAAGTCTATTTGTAAATATCTGTAAACGCAATCAGAGCCAATATGGAGAAAATGTACCGCCTAATAGGGCCTAATTAGCTATAATCATTTAAATAAAATGAAAAAAAAAATCATTGCATTTTTCGTTTGATAGAAAATATACAGAAAAAAAACACAAAAAAACACAAAAAAACCAAAGGATGGCTTGGTTTGTATTAATGTGTTTTAATATTAATAAAAAATATGCTTACTCCATTTATATAGCTACGCCGCCAACAGACAAGCCATTCAAAAATTATTATTTCACTGTGTACAAGGTTATTGTTTATATTTTTCAATAAAAACTAAACGTAGCATGTCTCCCTATCATTTAAAACATGCAATTCATAACACACTGGAGCTGTAGGCCTATAAGCAGTGTGTAAACTTTCAGGGCGGTGTTGGTTAAAGCGCACCACGGTATTAAACTCCAATACCTCCGAGGGAGAATATGTTACCCAGTTTTAAGAATAAAAGGCATTTTAAAATAAGAACAAGTAACAAATAAAAACTGGTCCCGTGGACTTTAGCATCTGTTCTCTTGCCAGTGTGTGCGGCGAGTGTGTAGCGCTCTTTTAGCGCATCTCAACTCCCGGTTTGTGAGAGAGAGAGCGCGCGCGTAAAGAGCTCAAAGCCGGCATATAACCAAAAGCAAGATCATGTCGTTATCAATATTCCGTTAACACTATTTATCGAAATATTTATATGTTTACATGGTGTTTATTGAGATTGTGTGATCTGTATAGGCTGATCTTTACAGAAGCCAGCCTGAGCAGCCGATCAGCGCGGTTCAAACTATAAGATCGGCGCGGTTGTTTAACATGGCAGATTTTCCCGTCCTTCATACGTGTAGAGAGATCGAGTTTATCGACATGATAAGGGAATTTGTCTTGACAATCCAAACAGACGTGACTTAATAAAGCGTGAATTCATGAAGGATTTTACTTGTTGCTAGTCTAAATGTAAATCCCCTCGTCAGGCAGTGCTGGAAT